>NC_066532.1:16020151-16042651 GCF_024679095.1 Eriocheir sinensis | reverse complement strand
ACAGATTCAGTCCATGCCACAGCGAGGCCACGCGGGCGATGCCTGCTGGAGTTCCCCGCCCATGTGATAAGCTGTCCTGGCGCATCGCTGGAAAGAGGAGACTTGAGAGGTGGTCACGGCGAGGCAGGAACCGGCGACCTTTGGGAAACTTTCTCGATGGGTCGCCCGTCACTCCCGCGGGTTTAGTGGCTAGTGAAGCATCGCGTCGCGGACCCTTAACAGTTCAGCGCGGACAGACAGGCAGTGGACGTCTTGCGAAGGTTTGGCGGGGCGTGTGTGCCGCGGTGAAGCGTGACAAGCCACGGTATAGGATCGCAAACGTTACGTCCCACAAACACGTAGCAATCAACGATATATCTATCTATCTATCTATCTATCTATCTATCTATCTATCTATCTATCTATATATATATATATATATATATATATATATATATATATATATATATATATATATATATATATATATATATATATATATATATATATATATATATATATATATATATATATATATATATATATATATATATATATATATATATATATATATATATATATATATATATATATATATATATATATATATATATATATATATATATATATATATATATATATATATATATATATATATATATATATATATATATATATATATATATGGATTGACTGATTAATTAATTGACTGCTATATATCGTCATGGCACCGCAACTACAGGATGTATGGAGGGGGCCGTAACAGGCCACAGTAACGGACATGAAACAAACAGTCTGCAGGGACGGACGGACGCTGTGCAACGATCCGGCTACGAAAGACGCAAAGAAAACAGAACTGAACTCACTGCCGCGCAGGGAGTGACCGACCGACTCTGCATCAAAGACCCTTCGAAGAGTCAGCTTATGACGATTAGCGACGGACTGGTACACAGAGAAACCTTGAAAGACGCGATGGTAGATGTACATAATAACTGTGGAGGCGGTGGCTGAGTGAGTCAGCGCGGGCGCGGCGTCCAGGAGGACGCAGATTCGCGTCCTGCCTGCCGCTACAGAAAACCTGGTAAATTTCCAGTCATTGCCGAGTGGCCTAACCCGGACTAAATTCTCTCTCTAAAGAGGATCAAAGATGAGCTCCGGGGGGCAGCATGAGCCAAACAAGATGGCGCCACTATAAACACTTGCCTGCTCCATAACTGCCTGGGGCAGACCACCAGGCCCCACCAAGAAAGTCAACCTTGAAAGACGCGAAGCCAGTACGTAAGGACGGAACACTGACGATAAAGTGACGCTGACGAAGAGCTAAACAACGAAACCTTGAAAGACGCACACACAGTAGTACGTCAAAATTGAAGTGCGCGGAGCCCAGCCCGGCACGCCTACGCGGCGCGGGTAGGGTGCCGATGAGCGCGCTCGCCTCCGTAGCAACCCGCATCTGCATGGCTTGACAAACAGCGGCGGGGAGGAGGGAGCAGCGGGGTGTAGAAACCGAACCTCGCAGCGACGCTCTTGAATATTCAGGCCGCCCTTTCCCGGCTAGTTAGGAGTACGAGCCGCGTCCTGGGAGCCACAAACAACATTTTCCATTCAACTCAGCCGCTCGAGGAGTCACTAATCTGCTGTGTTCGCTCGCCTGTCCTTCACCGAGTACAATGCAGGGTGGTTTCTATGTCAATCTTTCTCTGTGTCTATCCTTCTCTGCAGCAATTTCTATCTATTTCCTTCTATTTCCTTTTCACTAATATGTTCTGCAATTCTTTTTTTTTTTTTTTTTTTTTTCACTAGAGTACAATGCAGTGCTCTCTTTCTCTTTCCCTATCCTTCTTTGCATTTATCTTTTCATTCCTTTTTCACTAAACTATTCTGCCTGCTTTCCTTTATTTCAATAGATTACAATGAAGGTTTCTTTTTTTGTGGTCTATCTCTCTCTCTCTGTATCTATCTCTCCATTTATCTTTTCAACCCCTTTTCACTAATCTCCCTAATGTATCTTTTTGGCCACTCTACTCTATTTAGGGGCAGTAAGTAGCGGGCTTTTTTTTTCATAGTTTTATTTTTTTTTCACGCCCTTGCACTGTTCCCTCTGCTGTAAAAAAAAAAAATAAATAAAAAATAAAAAAAATCTGCTGTGTCTGCCTTCCTGTCCTTCACTACGGTACAAAGCATGCAAGGTGTCTTCTGTGAACTGCTTGCTCTATTTTTTTTTTTTTTACAACAAAGGAGGCAGCTCAAGGGCACACACACTAATAACTATTACAATAATAACTTATTATCATCACTATCACATATTGCTATTAGTCTATTCCTTTCGCTCCTTAATTGAGACTTCAGCGTTCCATGTTCCCAGTACGACAATATCAGCCTCTCATACTAATAACTATTACAATAACTATTACAATCACTATTACTTATTATCATCACTATCACATATTGCTATTCCTCTACTCGTTTCGCTCCTTAATTGACACATAATATCGAGCCTTCCATGTTCCCAGTACGACAATATCAGCCTCTCATACTTATAACTATTACAATCACTATTACTCATTATTATCATTATCATCACCATCATCTATTGCTATTCCTCTATCCCTTTCGCTGCTTAATTGACACATAATATCGAGCCTTCCATGTTCCCAGTACGACAACATCAACCTCTCATACTTATAACTATTACAATCATTATTATTTATCTATCATCACTATCACATATTGCTATTCCTCTATCCCTTTCGCTGCTTAATTGACACATAATATCGAGCCTTCCATGTTCCCAGTACGACAATATCAGCCTCTCATACTTATAACTATTACAATCACTATTACTTTTTATTATCAGTAACATCACTATCACCTATTGCTATTCGTCTATCCAATTCGCTGCTTAACTTACACATAATATCGAGCCTTCCATGTTCCCAGTACGACAACATCAGCCTCTCATACTTATAACTATTACAATCACTATTACTCATTATTATCATTATCATCACTATCACATATTGCTATTCCTCTATTCCTTTCGCTGCTTAATTGACACATAATATCGAGCCTTCCATGTTCCCAGTACGACAATATCAGCCTCTCATACTTATAACTATTACAATCACTATTACTCATTATTATCATTATCATCACTATCACATATTGCTATTCCTCTATCCCTTCCGCTGCTTAATTGACACATCTATCAGTTATCGTTTCTACCTTTTTTATTTTCTCTTTTATTTTTTGTTTTATTCAACTTTTTATTTTTTGTGCGTGTGTATAAGACAAACTCGCCTTGAAAGAAGTGTAAGTCGTAGGCAGGAGGGAATATAGACGAGGGTACTATCGGACCTTTCATATTCCCAGTACGATAAAAGGAACCTCATCACTATACCCGTTACTATTTCTCATTGCTACTACCGTCACTATTTCGTATTGCCCTTATTTTCGTCTCCTTTTTGCTATATTCACACATCATCAGCGGCTTCCATGTCCCCAGTACGATAAAAGGAACCTCATCACTATACCCGTTAAAATTTCTCATTGCTACTGCCATCATCATTACCTACTGCCCTTATTTTCGTCTCCTTTTTGCTATATTCACACATCATCAGCGGCTTTCATATTCCCAGTACGATAAAAGGAACCTCATCACTATACCCGTTACTATTTCTCATTGTTACTGCCATCATTATTACGTAGTGCCCTTATTTTCGTCTCCTTTTTGCTATATTCCCACATCATCAGCGCCTTCCATGTCCCCAGTACGATAAAAACAATTCCATTACCATCTCCGTTACTATTTCTCATTGCTACTACCGTCATTATTACGTATTACTCTTATCTCCGTCTCCTCTTTGCTATATTCCCACATCATCAGCGGCTTCCATGTTCCCAGTACGATAAAAGCAATTCCATTACCATCTCCGTTACTATTTCTCATTGCTACTACCGTCATTATTTCGTACTGCCCTTATTTTCGTCTCCTTTTTGCTATATTCCCACATCATCAGCGGCTTCCATGTTCCCAGTACGATAAAAGCAATTCCATTACTATACCCGTTACTATTTCTCATTGCTACTACCGTCATTATTACGTATTACTCTTATCTCCGTCTCCTCTTTGCTATATTCCCACATCATCAGCGGCTTCCATGTCCCCAGTACGATAAAAGCAATTCCATTACCATCTCCGTTACTATTTCTCATTGCTACTACCGTCATTATTACGTACTGCATTTATTTTCGTCTCCTTTTTTTTGCTCTATTCACACATCATCAGCGCCTTCCATGTCTCCAGTACGATAAAAGCAATTCCATTAATATCTCCGTTACTATTTCTCATTGTTACTACCGTCATTATTACGTAGTGCCCTTATTTTCGTCTCCTCTTTGCTCTATTCACACATCATCAGCGGCTTCCATGTTCCCAGTACGATAAAAACAATTCCATTACCATCTCCGTTACTATTTCTCATTGTTACTACCGTCATTATTACGTATTACTCTTATTTTCGTCTCTTCTTTGCTATATTCACACATCATCAGCGCCTTCCATGTTCCCAGTACGATAAAAGCAATTCCATTACCATCTCCGTTACTATTTCTCATTGCTACTGCCATCATTATTACGTAGTGCCCTTATTTTCGTCTCCTTTTTGCTATATTCCCACATCATCAGCGCCTTCCATGTCCCCAGTACGATAAAAGCAATTCCATTAATATCTCCGTTACTATTTCTCATTGCTACTACCGTCATTATTACGTATTACTCTTATTTTCGTCTCCTCTTTGCTATATTCACACATCATCAGCGGCTTCCATGTTCCCAGTACGATAAAAACAATTCCATTACCATCTCCGTTACTATTTCTCATTGTTACTGCCGTCATTATTTCGTAGTGCCCTTATTTTCGTCTCCTTTTTTTTGCTATATTCACACATCATCAGCGGCTTCCATGTCCCCAGTACGATAAAAGCAATTCCATTAATATCTCCGTTACTATTTCTCATTGTTACTACCGTCATTATTTCGTAGTGCCCTTATTTTCGTCTCCTTTTTGCTATATTCACACATCATCAGCGGCTTCCATGTTCCCAGTACGATAAAAGCAATTCCATTACCATCTCCGTTACTATTTCTCATTGCTACTACCGTCATTATTACGTAGTGCCCTTATTTTCGTCTCCTCTTTGCTCTATTCACACATCATCAGCGGCTTCCATGTTCCCAGTACGACCAAAAACAACACCCTATCACGTCGCAGGGGATCCACACATGTTCCCACGGATGCATCAGCGGAGGCCATAAAAGACGCGGCCTGCTGCTGTCCCGCGCGCCCTGAGGTCCATCCATTTGTATGTGCTGCCGCCCTCCTCTCCCCCGCCGCGTCACATGCACAAGCGAGTGAGATCCGATTGGTAAACGCTCACTTTCCATACCTTGTGCCAGGGAGCCTTTCACCCCGCGGGAAGCTAGGTCACCACGGCTTTTTCCACCTACCTTTCCTTGAAGCTACCTAAGAGTTAGCCTCGAACCCTCTCGCCTTGCCCTTCCCTTCGCGCCGTGCCCTACATGTTTATGCTATGCAGGGGACGCAGCGGGGTGTTATGATCCGGGTTGGCACTCCTCAATGACCCCTCCCCTCCCCTGCTCTCTTCTCCTACAGCCACTCGCACATCGTGACCACCAGCGTCCATTTGTAGCTTCTAATGATAGGTTGATAGTTTTTTGTAGTTGTTAGTGATGGCATTAGAGGTAAATTGTCTGTGGTATTTGTACATGTGTCAAATAATAATATATGCTAACTCTCTCTCTCTCTCTCTCTCTCTCTCTCTCTCTCTCTCTCCACAGACTGGTAACGCGATTCTCACTGTCGAAGACAGGCAAAGCCTCCAAGAGGATTTGCACAAAATTTCAGCTTGGTCGGATAGATGGGAGATGCCCTTTAACGTAGACAAGTGCCAGGTCCTTCAAGTTGGAACAAGAAATAAGAAGTTCGATTACGAAATGGGCGGCGTTAAACTCACAAGCGTTCAATGCGTTAAGGACCTGGGGGCCAAAATCGCGTCAAACTTCAAATTCCCACATCAATGCATCGATGCAGCAAATAAAGCGAACAGAATGTTGGGCTTCATTAAAAGAAACTTTTTATTCAAGAATAAAGATGTAATATTTCCGCTCTACAATAGTTTAGTCAGACCCCACTTGGAATATGCGGTACAGTTTTGGTCTCCTCACCATGCAAAGGATATTGCTAAATTAGAAGGTGTTCAGCGTCGAGCAACAAAAATGATCCCTTCCTTGCGCAACAAATCTTACGAAGAAAGGCTTTCCACCCTCAACATGTTCTCTCTTGAGAAACGTCGCCTCCGAGGAAAACTGATCGAATGTTTTAAAATACTTAATGGTTTCACGAATGTAGACAGAACAAAATTGTTTATGATCGATGACACTTTGCGAACGAGGAACAATGGCATAAAACTTAAATGTAGACAAATAAATTCAGACTGCACCAAATTTTTCTTCACCAACGTTGTAGTGCGAGAATGGAATAAGCTCCCACCGTCAGTGGTCCAGTGTAACACGATTGACTCCTTTAAAAACAAGCTCGACCGTCACTTCCTTCAACTTAATATTAACTAAAGTAGAAAAGCAACGTTTTGGAGTCATCTGATTAGTGTAGATTCACTTAGGTTTAAGGACAGACCACCTTGTCTGGACCATGGGGTCTGTGTGGTCTGATTCTCTATGTAATTCTATGTAATTCTCTCTCTCTCTCTCTCTCTCTCTCTCTCTCTCTCTCTCTCTCTCTCTCTCTCTCTCTCTCTCTCTCTCTCTCTCTCTCTCGTACACAGCAAAATTGAGTTAACCTTAATTTGCAAGTCTGTCTCACGGCCTAAAAAGAGAGAGCGAGAGCGAGAGCGAGAGAGAATTATCGTTTCCGTCACAGTCCTACGTCACAGAATTGAAACAGCCCGGTACCAGCCTCTTCGCTATCTCGTCCGAGTCGAATTAAGTACATTGCAAAATCCAGTTTACCCAAAGATGTGAGACGTTGCGTAAAAAAGCATCTTGCCACATAGACCAACAACGTGTCCGGCATGTGTTCCGCTCCTCTGGCCTCACCCTGCAATACTAATAGTCAGTATTTTAAAGTTTTGTGATATTTCTCGGTGTCCTAAGCATCGGGAGCTCCGTATAAAGCGTGGAGTCGACTTACGGACTGTTGATGTTGTGTGTGGTGAAACAAGAGTGAGGCAAAAGTCGTATTTTAAGTATTTTGTTGTTGTAGTAGTGGTTGAAGGAGGTATGTTAGTGATTGTAGTAGTAATAGTAGTAGTAGTAATAGTAGTAGTAGTGGTAGTAGTAGTGGTAGTAGTAAGTAGTAGTAGTAGTAGTAGTATTTCAGAACGTTTTGGGGTCTAAAGGTGATGTTTGCTATGATAATGTTCTGACTATGACAATGTTCTGAGCACGACGAGGCTGTGACGCTGGTGGCGGCGCTGCATACGAAGTCGACGTTTAATCACATTTCAGAACGTGTTGGGATCTAAAGATGATGTTTGGTATGGTAATGTTCTGACTACGGCAATGTTCAGAGCACGACTGGCTGGTAACACCCTCCTGAGCGACGGGTCTTGGCGGCGCTACATACGATGTCGCGGGTTAATCACATTTCATGAGGCGCTCGATGCCCTCGTCGGTAGTCATGCACCATCCGTCACTGGCTACATATGCAAGGCTCACTGCCTGCTCATGTTGTATTCATACGCCACGGGCATAAACAAGCTGCACTTCACGAATGGGCATATTAATGTTATTTTGATGCCGGAGTTGAATGCTAGATAGTGAGTTAGTCGCGAAAACAATGTAATAATAGGCTTGTTAATGTGTCCTGCCCGTAGGAATAAAAGACGTAGTGCGCATTTGTGATTTTTTTTTGTCTGTTGTTCGCTGCACCGCACCGGCGGCCATAACGACCACGCCGGATTGCTTTAGCGCTGTGTAAGTCTTCACAACACTGATGTGGCCGATCTGTCCTGTGACCTGTTTTCAAGGCGAGGCATTGCCCATTGTTTGATCGTTATATATATATATATATATATATATATATATATATATATATATATATATATATATATATATATATATATATATATATATATATATATATATATATATATATATATATATATATATATATATATATATATATATATATATATATATATATATATATATATATATATATATACTTCTTCACGAGGCCTGGTGGTTGGCCTTAGCCCGTTATGACACAGGCAAGTATTATAGAGGCGCCATCCTGCTTGGCTCATGCTGCCCTTCCGGGGCTAATCTTTGATGCTCTTTTTAGAGAGAATCTAGAGTCCGGGTTGATGGGTGGGTGGTCTTCAGGACAGCATGTAGGTAGTCTTGGGCCACTCGGCGGTGACTGAAAAGTTGCCAGGTTGTTTGTCGCGGCGGGCGAGACGCGAGCCCGCGTCCTCCTGGACGCGGGCCGCACGCTGACCACTCAACCACCGCCTCCCCAATAATCTACAGTATACTGTTAAAGTATTTATATATTTTTTCTTTTAAGGTGTCATTAAAACCATTCACCGGCCCACTTTTGTATAAATTTTTCAAACTGTTTCAACGATTCGTGACAGGAATAAAAGGAACACAAACTCTACGGGCCCGGATACCCAGGTTTCACTACCTACTGGTCTGCGGGTCTCTCTCTCTCTCTCTCTCTCTCTCTCTCTCTCTCTCTCTCTCTCTCTCTCTCTCTCTCTCGAGCATTTACCGGAGCAGGATGGAGTACACAATTATGAAACTACGAGAGAGAGAGAGAGAGAGAGAGAGAGAGAGAGAAAGGGTAATCGAAAGAGTGTGAGCCAAACGAGGTGAAAGGCGAGAAAAGGACAGCATTAGGACATCACATAAAATATCCATAGCGTCACAAAAACATGGTAAGAAGGGATGCAGGTGAAAGGGAGGACACGTGACGCGAGGTGAGGTGAGGGGGAGGTCATGTTTATAAGGGACACGAGGAGGAGGAGAAGAAAGGGAGGTCAGAGAGAACGGTGAATGACATCCGTTCTTATGGCGCGGAGGGAATAATGCATGAACGTTAACAGGGTGCCAAGTGTTCTCCCTGATGCTAATGGTCCCCCTCACATGGCCCAGGACATAACTGAGTGCGTAATGTGCTGGGTCAAGTGAGTGTGTCCCGCGGTGCTGCGTATTTGACCCGTATTCTCAGACGCATTCGGCTCCTATAACACCAATTTCCCAAGGCCAAAAAGGAGGTAAGTCGGGGCCACGGGGCAGAGGCCTTGTCGAATTATCACTAGGCTCATAAAACTACCCATGGAGATACCCACCACAACCTCTACCAAACTCTTGTCATATGAGTGTTTAAAGTTTGTATTCTCAGACGCATTCGGCTCCTATAACACCAATTTCCCAAGGCCACAAAGGAGGTAAGTCGGATCCACGGTGCAGAGGCATTGTCAAACTATCACTAGGCTCATAAAACTACCCATGGACATACCCACCACAACCTCTACCAAACTCTTGTCATATGGGAGTGTTTGAAGTTGGTATTCTCAGACGCATTCGGCTCCTATAACACCAATTTCCCAAGGCCACAAAGGAGGTTAGTCGGGATCTCATGAGCACTTTTCACGTTAATGGTGCAGAAGCCTTGTTGAACTATCACGAAGCACATATAAACACCCCTGGATATACTAACACACCCTCTACGAAAGCCCTATGATAGCTTGAGGATATGAACCGTTGTGTATAACCATAATTGATTACTAAGATGTATTAACTAAATCTAACGTAACCTTCTTCATTGAGCGATTGTAGGAGGTTATTCTGTATTGAGTACGATACAATACTTCTGTAAATAGTTCACGGTCAGTCTTCCAAGCTTTTTCCACCGTTCCTTTCGCTCTTCAAGGTAAAGGATGGCCCCATAGTCTCACGGGTGTAAAGGGCACGTGAGCGGCGTTGCCAAAATACAGGGTCAAGGGCAGAGGGGCTGTAGTTCCTTTCTCCAGCGTTTCACCCGTAATGTCTCTCCCTCGGTGAATACAAATGTTCGCCCCTTCAATGCAGACAGCGCCACAAATGAAAAACACATGAGAAAACAGTGAATGAGTAAGACGCATGAAAAAGTAAAATGAATGAAAAATACAGTAGAAAAATAAATAAAGAGAGAGTAATAAATAGAGATAAATAGAGAAATATTGAGAACAGCAAAAAAGACGTAAGAGAGAATGAATGGAAAATACAAGGGATGAAAAAATATGAAGAAAATGTGATGCATGAAATTTTACATACGAAAAAAAAAAAAAAAGAAAAAAACAATGCAAATATAGTGAATCAACGAAAACTGTACAACACACACACACACACACACACACACACACACACACACACACACCTTGTCACGCTACAGCCTCCTCTGGTCACGACTTTAACGGGTATTCGAAAGAGTGTAAGCATTGGCCTCTTGCAGACTCCTTACGTTCTTATGTTCTTATGTTCAAATGAGGTGAAGGCCGAGAAAAGGACAGCGTAAGGATGTCACATTAATATCCATAGACAGAAGGGATGCAGGTGAAAGGGAGAACACGTGACGCGAGGTGAGGTGACGGGGAGGACATGTTTATAAGGGACACGAGGAGGAGGAGGAGGAGGAGGAGGAATGGAGAAAGGGAGGTCAGAGAAAACGGTGAAGGACGTGAAGTCGAATGGGAAACAACCTCAAAATCTGGATAAAATAAACACCCGGCAAGACCAAAACCATGAGATTCGACGCCCGAGAGACAAATGAACAAATAAATAAAGACAAGTTCCATGTGTTTTCTGTAGGCCTAAAGTAAATTGTGTAAATCTGCCCAAAGTGTCGTCGCTGGTCTTTAATTTTTCTTTTTTTTTCTTTATTTATTTTTCTTTACGGTAATAGAGGCAGTTCGAGTCTTACTTAGAATATAAGTACAGCAAAATTTTCCTTCATCCCTTCGTGAACTTTCGATGTCTCTTTTTCAGGAGCAGTAAGTAGCGGGCTTTTTTTTTTTTCCATTATTATTATTATTATTTTTTTTTTACGCCCTTGCACTGTCTCCTCTGCTGTAAAAAAAAATATATATAGTAGTCACGTGACCTATAAAGTCGTACTCGAATCCAATAAGAAAATAAAAAGGTCGTTGCAATTCATGGTTGTTGTAATTGTACTTCAGTGTTAGTTATAGTTATTGATCGTTATTTTTTTTTTTTTACAGTAAAGAAAACATCTAAAGGAAAAAAAAATAATGAAAAAAAAGCCCCGTTATTGTTGTTATTGTCATTAATGGTTTAGTTTTATCTCCAAATGACTTCCCTTAACTGAATATTACCAAAAATTAATATAGGAGAGAGAGAGAGAGAGAGAGAAAGGATAAATGAGATAACCAAGGCCGCGAACGGAACCTCAACTGCATAAAATAATGGAAAGAGGTCTCTCTCTCTCTCTCTCTCTCTCTCTCTCTCAACAACTCCTACTTCAATACTCCTTCATACACTCTCATACTTCAATACTCCTTCAAACACTCCCACACAATCCTACCCTTCCTGCCTTCCTCCCTCCCTCACCTATGCTAACAACGCCCCAAGACTGCCCCTACACAGTCACTTAACCCACACCCACTAAAGTCCCGGTATATTGAACTAACCAAACAGCCCCCCCCTCCCCCCTCCTACCCATCCACCCACCCACACACACACACACTCTCTTCGACAACTATGGAAGGTGATTTTTTTTTTTACAATAATGGAAGAAGCTCAAGGACAAAAAAGAATGATAATGGGAAAAAATAGGCAAGCTACTCACTGCCCCTGTAAGGAAGAGTTTAGGAGAGTGGCCAAACTAGAGGTCAATGTTGGTTTAATGAAGGGAGCTTTTTTTTGCGGTATAGAAAGGAGTTCAATGGCAACACTAACAAAATAAATAAAATAAATAAAATAAACAAAATACAAATAACCAACAATAAAAAATAAATAAAAAATAATAAATCAATAAATAAAAACGATAATCACAAATAAAATAATAAAGTAACAAATAAATAAATAAAAAGACCGCTACATTCTGCTTCCTCAAAGTAAAATAAAAAGAAAAAAAAAGAATGGGCAGAAGAGAGGTCAATTTCGGAAGGAGAGTTGTCTTGATACTCTCCCTGTTGGTTGGTGTGAGAAGTCAGCATATCCGAGGAGGGAGGGAGAGGGAGAGGGAGAGGGCATCAGGATCAAGTCAATATATACAGTGACTATAATATCACAGCATCGTGGACCTATTAAACGCCCCCGCATATAGGAACTGGGAACAGATTGGGGAGCGCCTTGCCTCTCCGGGATTCCTTACATGGAGGGTCAACATTACCGTATTACTAAACATTTCGTCGCCCAAGTTCACATATTTGACAAGGCTTTCGTAAGAGTTTGGGGCATTTCCAGGTGTAGTTTTATGACCCTGGTGGTAGTTTGACCCTTCCTCTGTACCGCGAACCTTAAGAAACACTCATTAGAACCCGACTGTGGGGTTCCTTACATGGGTCAACATTAAGAGTCGTATTACTAAACATATCATCGCCCAAGTTTACATATTTGACAAGGCTTTCCTAGGAGTTGTGGGCATTTCCAGGAGTAGTTTTATGACCCTGGTGGTAGTTTGACCCCTCCTCTGTACCGTGAACCTAAAGAAACACTCATTAGAACCCGATGTGGGATTCCTTACATGGGTCAACATTAAGGGTCGCATTACTAAATATATCGTCGCCAAAGTTCACATATTTGACAAGGCTTTCGTAGGAGTTCTGGGCATTTCCAGGTGTAGTTTTATGACCCTGGTGGTAGTTTGACCCCTCCTCTGTACCGTGAACCTAAAGAAACACACATTAGAACCCGACTGACCCCCTCTTTGACCTTCATAAATGGTTGACGTGAGAAGCGAAGTGTCTTAAATACCGTCTTAAATACCAACCTAAGATTCTCAAGGGCCGTAGATTTGGGAGGTTTCAATGAGGACCAGGTTGAGACGGGATCTATCTTCAGCGTGGACGATAGGGGCGAAGAAGCAGCGATGGAGGAATGTCGAGTAGTGAGTGACACCATAGAACAGGGAATGAAAAGATGTGAGAAGAAATTATTAAACAACCCGTGAAGTCGAATGGAAAACAACAGCCTCAGAATCTGGATGCAATGAACACGTGACAAGACCAAGACCAAGAGAGTGGACGCCTGACTCTACAACGGGTCACCTGTACAGCAAGAGCAAGAGCAAGCCCTCGATAGAAAACAAATGAGCATCACCAAGGACGGCTGGATGAAGTTAAAGAAAGACACAGATAGATAAATAGATAAAATGACAGCGATATGTAAACAGATACGTGTATATGAATAGACAGACACATATAGAAAGATAAAGATAGATAGATACATAGATAGATATAGATAGAGAAGCCGTACGAGAATCACAAATAGGAAGAACGGTGTAAAGATGAATAAAAAAAAACATAGATACGAATAGATACCTAGATAAAGTGATAGAAATAGAAAGCTACATAGATACATATAGATAGAGAGGACGCCAAAGACTCATAACTTGGACAAACAGTGTGCAGACGAATAAATAAACATCACTGGACTGTTTTTGAAGGTCAGGCACACCGAAGAAGGCATTGCTCTTGACGTGACCAACCGCTCGCGTCACACCAATTAAAGGTCTGTCACCGAGATGTCTTTTTAGGGGTCACTGAAGTGTTTCCAATAACCTTTGCTTACGTAAGTTTTATAAGGTAACGCCGGGCTGATTGTTCTTTGTTATATATTATTGCTATTGTTACTTTTACGATAGGAGGGAGATTAAGGAACAAAGAAAATTGATAGGCCTATGAGTAACATGTCGCTTCCATATAGAAAACAAAGGAAAGAAAAACAGAAGAAAATAATCACAGAGAAAATATATGGAAAGAAAAATGTTACCAGAATGAAATACAAAAGCTGTGCATCCCCAATAAATACAAATAAATAAATAAATAATAAATATACTAGTAACACGCCGCTCCAAGAACAAAAGGATCAAAACAAACAAACAAGCAAACAAAACAAACGCCCCCCCCAAAAAAAAATTATGGTAACTACAAAAAAAAAAACTAACATAAAAAACCCACCAAATTTAGGTCCATTTTTTTCACACCAGTGGAAGCAGGTGAAGGGCATAAAACAAAAAAAAACAAAAACCGTCCAGAAAACAACAACATAGGCGCTTCAGTTCCATTTTTAGAGCAGAACAACAAGGAATGTGTCGCCTCACCGGGTTGGGTCAGGCTTTGGAGGTCACCAGCGAACGAGTAAAAAGTTTAGACCTGCAGGAAAACACGTAGCAATCCTGACGCATGAATTAAAGACCAGAAATAAACAGGAGTAGATAAGACATAATAAGAAAAACGAATGGAGGAGAAAAACAAACTCTAAAATAATGAAAACAGGAAAATAAAAGAAAATAGATATGAACAAAAAAAAAGTAGATAAGACATAATAAGAAAAATTAATGGAGGATGAAAATCAAACTCTACAATAATGAAAACAGGAAAATAAAAGAAAATAGATATGAACAAAAAGAAGTAGATAAGACATAATAAGAAAAATTAATGGAGGAGAAAAACAAACTCTAAAATAATGAAAACAGGAAAATAAAAGAAAATAGATATGAAAAAAAAGTAGATAAGACATAATAAGAAAAACTAATGGAGGAGAAAACAAACTCTAAAATAATGAAAACAGGAAAATAAAATAGATATGAACAAAAAGAAGTAGATAAGACATAATAAGAAAAACGAATGGAGGATAAAAATCAAACTCTACAATAATGAAAACAGGAAAATAAAGGAAAATGGACATGAACAGATAGAAGTAAGCAGAGAGCAACGTAATATCAAAAGAAAAAAATCTCAAAAATGAAAATATAGAGAAAGAAAAAGAGAAACAAAATGAAAGAGAGGAATAGAGTTTCGAAATACTATAAATAAATCGAGTTAATTTAGACAGACACTTGAAACCACCAAAAAAGAAAGGAGAAAGAGACAAATAGCTGGCAAGTAAAGTAAGAGATTGATAAATAGATAGATAGATAGACAGACAGATAGATAGATAGAAAAAGCAAGCAGACACCACTGAATAACTTGTAAAAAATATGAACAGAGAAAAACAAAACCTAAAAAAATTTAAAAATTAAAATGGACAAAAAAAAAAGAAGCAAAACGGTACGAGAAAGCAAAGATAAACAAACAAACAAACACCATTTAAACACCCACAAAAACAACAACAAACATGACACAAGAGAGAGAGAGAGAGAGAGAGAGAGAGAGAGAGAGAGAGAGAGAGAGACGTCGGGCAGCATTCACATCTCCCTTGGTCACTGTCACCGCGGGAGTCTGGATCAGGTGTGACTTAATAAGCTTAATTAGGAGGCCGCCGCGCAGGTAACCCAGATGAGAGCTACTGGCCTTTACTCTTTGCTGCCTGCTGTCATTTGTATTGCCAGGGGGCGCGTCGCTTCACTCACCTGCCGACTCTACCTCAGACGATCAACCCGGGCAAGCCTCCACGCAGCTGCCCTTCCCATTCCAGCCCCCTCCAAGCATCGATCGCCTTGCCACAGTCATGAGTTATGTGGGCGTCCCCTTGGGCTCTTCCACGTGCCCAAATAGCCGGGGTTGTCTGTGGCTTCGAGTTTTAGGGACATTTTCTTAAACATTTCGGCGCCCAAGCTTACTGATTTGACAAGGCTTTCGTACGAGTTTTGGGCTTTTCCATGGGTAGTTTAATGACCCTGGTGGTAGTCTGACCCTTCTGTGCCATGAACCTAAAAGAACATATTTGACAAGGCTTTCGTAGGAGTTGTGGACATTTTCAGGGGTAGTTTAATGACCCTGGTGGTACTCTGACCCTTCTTCTGTGCCATGAACCTAAACGAACATATTTGACAAGGCTTTCGTAGGAGTTTTGGGCATTTTCAGGGGTAGTTTAATGACCCTGGTGGTAGTCTGACCCTTCGTCTGTGCCATGAACCTAAAGAAACACTCATTAAAACCCGACTGATCCCCTTTTCGGCCTTTGAAAGAACGTGACGCGAGAGACGGAAGCATCTGACACACATTTTTGATAAGGCTTTCGTAGGAGTTTTGGGCATTTTCAGGGGTAGTTTAATGACCCTGGTGGTAGTTGAACCCTTCTTCCGTGCCATGAACCTACAAAAATCTGCATTAGAACCCGATTGATCTCTTCGGCCTTTTGGAAATAACTGATGTGAGAGAAAGTTGGAAAGTTTCGTTTAGTCGGTGCAACCTCTGTGGTTATATGCCGGAGAGAGACAGACGGGGAACTTTTGGAAATAGTTGATGCGAGAGAAGCGAGGTGGTCTTCCGGGTGCTGGAAAAGCCGACACAACTAACTAAACACGCCTTAAAAAAACAGGTCACCGAAGACAAGTCAGCCACACTATTGAGGATTAATACGTTAGAAAATTTAGGCTTTTGGCAACACTCCTTCACTGCAACACTCAACAATATGAAGACACTGGCAACACTTATTACGCAACACCACGTTAAGAAATACAAACTAGAACCGGATGTACGGGTTTCTGGGGACCGTGAAAAGGAAAAGGACGAAAAAAGAATACAATATAGAGAAGCTGAAGGCGTCGAGGCAGTCTTCTGGTTCCCCCAAAGGCACAGTTTTGGAATTTGCGATTCAGTTCTAGATTCTGCGATGTACTTTTAGAATATGCGATGTAGCTCTAGAATTTGCGATGTAGTTCAAGAATTTGCGATGTAGTTCAAGAATTTGCGATGTAGTTCAAGAATTTGCGATGCAGTTCTAGAATTTGCGATGCAGTTTTAGAATTTGCGATGCAGTTTTAGAATTTGCGATGCAGTTTTAGAATTTGCGATGTAGTTCAAAAATTTGCTATGTAGTTCAAGAATTTGCGATGCAGTTCATGAATTTGCGATGTAGTTCTAGAATTTGCGATGTAGTTCAAGAATTTGCGATGTAGTTCAAGAATTTGCGATGTAGTTCAAGAATTTGCGATGTAGTTCATGAATTTGCGATGTAGTTCAAGAATTTGCGATGTAGTTCAAGAATTTGCGATGTAGTTCATGAATTTGCGATGTAGTTCAAGAATTTGCGATGCAGTTCATGAATTTGCGATGTAGTTCAAGAATGTGCGATGCAGTTCATGAATTTGCGATGTAGTTCAAGAATTTGCTATGTAGTTCAAGAATTTGCGATGTAGTTCATGAATTTGCGATGTAGTTTAAGAATTTGCGATGTAGTTCAAGAATTTGCGATGCAGTTCATGAATTTGCGATGTAGTTCAAGAATTTGCGATATAGTTCTAGAATTTACAATGTAGTTCTAGAATTTGCGATGCAGTTCTAGAGTTTGCGATGCCATTTTAGAATTTGCGATGCAGTTCTAGAATTTGCGATGTAGTTCTAGAATATACAATGTAGTTCTAGGCTTTGCGATGCAGTTCTAGAATTTGCAATGCAGTTCTAGAATTTGCAATGCAGTTCTAGAATTTGCGATGCAGTTCTAGAATTTGCAATGCAGTTCTAGAATTTGCATAGCAGTTCTAGAATTTGCGATAGTTCTATAATTTGCAATGCAGTTCTAGAATTTGTAATGCAGTTCTAGAATTTGCAAGGCAGTTCTAGAATTTGCGATACAATTCTAGAATTTGCAATACAGTTCTAGAATTTGCGATGCATTTCTAGAATTTGCGATGCACTTCAAGAATTTGCGACGCAGTTCTAGAATTTGCGATGCAGTTCTAGAATTTGCGACTCGGTTCTAGATTTTGCGATGCAGTTCTAGAATTTGCGATGCAGTTCTAGAATTTGCGACGCAGTTCTAGAATCTGCAATGCAGTTTTAGAATTTGCGATGTAGTTCTAGAATTTGCGATGCAGTTCTAGAATTTGCGATGTAGATTCGAACTCCCAAACCTTGCTCAGGACCTAATATGGCTTCAGAGACCCCCACCCTCTACTTAACCTTTCAGTATCTCCTCCTCCTCCTCCTCCTCCTCCTACTTCCCACAATGAGGATGCAATTTCTTACTCTCCTCCTCCCTCCCCAGAACTTGACATGAGCTAATGTGCAGTGGTAGACAGGAGGAGGAAGGGGAGGGATGGAGGAAGAGGGGAAGAGGTAAGAGATTGAGTAAGAGGGAAGGAGGAAGGGATGGAGGAGGGAGAAGGGGAGGGATGGAGGAGAGGAGAGGAAGGAAGGTAAGATATATTGAGGAAGGAGGATGGGGAGAGACGGTGGAAAGAGAAGGGAAGAGAGGTAAAGATTAAGAGGAAAGAAGGAAGGGAAAAGGAAAGGGAGGGACGGAGGAAGGGGAGGGAGGGAGGAAAGAGACGAAGGGAAGAGAGGTAGAAAATATTAAGAGGAAAGAAGGAAAGGGAGGGACTGAGGAAGGGAAGAAAGTAAAGAGAAATTGAGGGAGGAAAGGAAGGGAGGAAGAGATCTGGGAGGGACTGACTGACTGACTGAATGAGACAGGATATAAAAGACCGAACTGAATGGATGATTAAAAGTTATGGGAAGAAAGATCTGACTGACTGACTGACTGACTGATTGAGAGAGAAATTGAGTAACTGTTAACATAAGACAAAATGCAGAAGAATGGAAATAGTGGAGATGAAACTGATTTTTATTACTTATGAATCTAATTTTCTTTCTTTTTTTATCATCCTTTAGTCTCAAGTTCTTTCTCTTTCTTCTTTTCATCGACTTTATCTTCCTCCTCCTCCTCCTCCTCCTCCTCCTTCTCTCGATTAGATAACACTCCCAAAGGACTCGTCACCGTCTCCTAAAGGCAAAAGAATCCTTCACTCCTTCGTAGGACTCCAATGGGTATCCTTAGGGGAGTCCTTTTCAGCGGGGAAGAAGGGGATGAGGTAAGGAAGAGTGGACAACAAAGGAGGAAGAGTGAGAGGGGAGGAAGAAGGAAGAGAGGAGGAAGGGGGATTAGGAAGGAGACTTTATTGTGGGTTATCCATATGAGAGGGGAATGGTTGAGGAGGAGGAGGAGGTGGAGGAGGAGGTGGAGGAGGAGGCGTCATGTTGAAAAAGGATGTGGAGGCGGATATAAAGGAGGAGGTGGAGGAAGGAAGAAGGGGTTGGGAAAGGAGAAGGAGGTGGAGGAGGAGGAGGAGGAGCATAAGCCCAACACCAGGAGGACAAGAAGAAGAAGAAGAAGAAGAAGAAGAAGAAGAGGAGGAGGAGGAGGGAAAAATGGACACATCTTTTCAGCCGGGCCATACAGTAAGGTCACTTTAAGGTCACAGCAAAAGGTTCTAATTGTAAGGTGTGAAGCGCAACCAGAATCCAGTGACCATCTCTCTCTCTCTCTCTCTCTCTCTCTCTCTACGCTACCAAGACGGGGAGGCAAATAGATTGATAGATAGATAGATAGAACGAGAGAGAGAGAGAGAGAGAGAGAGAGAGAGAGAGAGAGAGAGAGAGAGAGAGAGAGAGAGAGAGAGAGAGAGAGAGAGAGAGAGAGCAGTGTTCCTATACGTCAAAGTCACCGCTACACTAATCCTCCTAACAAAAACTAAGGCAGGCGATTGTGAAAGACTTTTTTTTTTGCTCATTTGCTGGAGAGAGAGAAAAAAAAAAAAAAAAAAAACCCACCCATGAAATTTATTGATGGCTCGAGAAAGCAGAGAAGTTAAAAGGAGAAAGGCGGTTGATTTGAAGAAAATATATATAGAAAAAAAAAACTGAAAAAAGAATATTAGAGGACGTTGCCATATTAAGTTTCATCATACGAGACTTGAGGTGAATCGTAGAGGAGAAGGAACATTTTATTTTGTCAAAGGCTTTATGGAAATAACTGTTAACATAAGACAAAATGCAGAATGGAAACAGTAAAGACAAAACTGATTCTTATTTCTTATCTATCTAATTTTCTCTCTTTTTTTTCATCCTTTAGTCTCATGTTCTTTCTCTTTCTTCTTTTCATCATCTTTATCTCCTTTATCTTTATCTCCTTTGTCTTTATCTCCTTTGTCTTTATCTCCTCCTTATCCTTCTCTATCTAATTTTCTCTCTTTTTATCATTCTTTAGTCTCAAAATCTTTCTTTTTCTTCTTTTCGCCATCTTTATCTTCCTCCTCCTCCTTCTCTTTATCCTTATCTATCTAATTTTCTCTCTTTTTTTTCATCCTTTCGTCTCATGTTCTTTCTTTTTCTTCTTTTCATCATCTTCATCTTCCTCCTCCTCCTCCTCTTTATCCTTATCTATCTAATTTTCTCTCTTTTTATCATTCTTTAGTCTCATGTTCTTTCTCTTTCTTCTTTTCCCCATCTTTATCTTTCTCTTCCTCCTCCTCCTCCTCCTCCTCCTTCTCTCGATTAGATAGCACTCCCAAAGGACTCGTCACCGTCTCCTTCCCTCCTTCCCTCCTCCCCCTGGACTAGAGTGTGGTTAGTCCAATTTTCAAGTTTACCGTGGACACAACGAGAACCAAAACCCTTACACGTACAGAAGAAAGAGATGATACAGTATTGCCAAGCTGGTCCATTGGTTTAAGTAGGCAAAAGGATACTCGACATTCGACAGTCATCAATCATTGCCGAGTTCGTCCGTTGCTTCAGAAAGACACGATGATACTCGACTTATACGACAGCCGCAGAACTTCGCCGATCTCTTCCGACGCTATAAGAAAGTAAAACGAATCTGGACTTACGACAGCCATCAAATATCGCCGAGCTCGTCCGTTGCTTTCAGAAGACAAGATTTTCAACCCACAACAGCCGATTAACACTGCCGAGCTTGCCTTTTGTTTTCGAAGGCAAGAAGATTCCCGACTTACGACAGCCATCCAATATTGCCGAGCTCCTCCGTTGCTTCAAGGAGACACGCTTCTCAACTTACGACAGCCGCTGCACATTACCAATCTCTTCCGTTGCTTTAAGGTCAGAAGACTCGACTTACGACACCCACGCAATACTTTCCCGGTACAAGCCAACAAAAACGTGGAAAAAAAGCCTCCTATATCCCCTTCCGTTAGTCTGTGCACGCCGTCCGCTAGATGGCAGGAACAGGGAGTGATAGCGACGAGCAGGTGTGAACTTTCTCTCTCTCGCATGCAAGTCCATCCCGCTGACCTTCCCCGTACGCCAAGCAGAGGGCTCAAGCAGGCTAGCAGACTCGGCGGTTTGGGTCAGGCCGGACGGGGATGGTGGAGGTCGGCGGGGAGGCGATACGAGGAACGAGGTGGACTAATGCAAGTTTTTGTTACATTGAGCACACGTGGCTGGTGAGGGTTTGAAGACACGTGTAGGTTCTGCTGTGCTTGGAGGCGGCTGCTGGTGACTGAGAGGGCAGTAAGCTGGAAGAATGATTAGAGGAGACGGAGGCGAGAGGGGAGACTCTTGCTGATGCTAAAATGTACAAGTCGAAAGTTTTGCTCAATTTTTCTTTCTTGTTTCTGGTTCTATTATATCGTTAAATGCTTCAACTCGATTGGTTTCATGCACCTTTCCTTCCTTTTTTCTCTCTTTCATATTCTTTCTCATGTTGTATTTCTATTCTATCGCTATAATCTTTTTTTCAAAGTCGAAAGTTTTGCGCAATTTCTTTTTCTTTCTTATTTCTGGTTTCATTATATCGTTAAAAGCTTCAACTCGATTGGTTTCATGCACCTTTCCTTCCTTCTTTCTCTCTTTCATATTCTTTCTCATGTTCTATAGTCAAAGCGCTCTAGTCGATAGGGTGGGTCTATGCTCCTCTATTATATCACCCAGGTACTAGTCAATAGGCTCTTCAACACCCGTACCTCCTGTGGCCGTGAGAGGCGTGGCGGGACCTCTGCAAGACTGACACAAGTGGGTTAGACTACAGACGCTACAACAAGCTTTCTGCGTTGCTGTTGCGGCGCTGCACTGGGTTGCCCCGGCCTTCAAGGGGTAACCTGCCCACTCTTGCTGCTGGTTCTCTCACAGGCGATAGGAAAGTTACTGAACAGAATTATGAGCCCAGATCTACAAAACCCATTCTTGCTACTTGACCAAACAAAAACTGAACGCTATATGGTAACAGCTTAAGCCACGGCGTTCCTTTGGGCTTTGTTATGACACGTTCTTTCGGTAAATTTTCACTCGTAATGGATACAGACGAATGAAATCAAATATAGTTTCTGCATCAATAAGTTTAGGTGATTGATAAATTCCGAAATGTTAACAATGAGAAAACTGTCGACCTTATGCTGTCACGATGAAGAGGTAAGCCACGGCGTTCCTTTGGGCTTTGTTATGACACGTTCTCTTGGTAAATTTTCACTCGTAATGGATGCCGAGGAATGAAATCAAATATAGTTTCTGAATCAATAAGTTTAGGTGATTGATAAATTCCGAAATGTTAACAATGAGGAAACTGTCCAT
>NC_066532.1:15975151-16015151 GCF_024679095.1 Eriocheir sinensis | reverse complement strand
ATACTTTCGGCTTTCAGGGTATTTCCAGAGGCCATAAATGAGGTTAGTCTGGTTCTATTCAGTTCTATTCAGTTCTGTTCAGTTCGTTTTTATTCGCCACACAAGACAGGTTGAGAGTTGTGCGGAAAGTTGGAAAGTTTCGTTTAGTCGGCGCAACATCTGTGGTCATATGCCGGAGAGAGACAGAAGGGGAAGGAATTATATGAGAAGGGAACAGATGCCAGGAGACGGGACACAACCCCCGATTAATACCTGGTACCCATTCACTGCTGGGTGGACAGGGGCGTAGGGTATCGGAAAAGCCGCCCAAATTTTTCCACTCCGCCCGGGAATCGAACCCGGGCTCTCTCGATTATGAGCCGAGTGTGCTAACCACTGCACCACGAAGCCCCCTTTAAAGTTGTGAGTCTTAGGTCAGTACTCTCAAACGTTCTCGGCTATCACAACTATTTCCAAAGGCCAGAAATGAGGTTAGTCTGGTTATATTCAGTTATGTTCAGTTCGTTTTGATTCACCACACATGACAGGCTGAAAAGTGTGCGTCTAAGCTCAGTGCTCTCTCTTAAAACAAGCATTTCTGGAGGCCATATATGAGGTTAGTCGAGTTCTCAAGAGTTTTTAGTCACGTTCATTGTGCAGAAACTTTGTCAAACTAACATTAGGCCCATCAAACCACCCATGGATATACTAACACGACCTCTACCGAAGCCTTATTGAATGTGGATGTATTAGGTTCGTATCCTCAGACGCATTCGGCTCTCACAACTATTTCCAAAGGCCAGGAGTGAAGTTAGTCTGGTTCTCATAAAACTACCCAAGGCAATACCCGCAACAACCTCTACGAAAGCCTTACAAAATATGAGTGTAGGCCTCGAAATGTTTGAGAATATGGGTTTTAGTGGTTATCCGTATCCTCCTTACACGCAAAACAAACGATAATTCTTACAACGGAATGTCTAAGAGTGGTATTATGAGACATTTCGCCGCCCAAGAACACATATTTGACAAGGCTTTCGCAGTAGGTGTGGGCATTTCCAGGGGTAGTTTTATGACCCTGGTGGTAGTTTGATCCTTCCTCTGTACCGTGAGCCTAAAAAGAACACTCATTAAAACCCGATTGATCCTCTCTTTGACCTTTGGAAATAGTTGATGTGAGAGAAGGGAGCGTCGGAGAATGCCAACCATGACATACTTTCGACTCTCACAACTATTTTCAAAGGCCATAAATAAGGTTAGTCTGGTTCTATTCAGTTCTGTTCAGTTCGTTTTTATTCGCCACACAAGACAGTTTGAGAATTGTGCGTCTAAGGTCAGTATTCTCAAACGTTTTCGGCTCTCACAACTATTTTCAAAGGCCATAAATAAGGTTAGTCTGGTTCTATTCAGTTCTGTTCAGTTCGTTTTCATTCGCCACACAAGACAGTTTGAGAATTGTGCGTCTTAGGTCAGTATTCTCAAACGTTTTCGGCTCTCACAACTATTTACATGGGCTATAGTGCTTCTCCATATCCTCCTTACACGCAAAACAAAGGATAATTCTTACAACGGAATGTCTAAGAGTAATTTCAGTGTCGTAGTGATGAATCGGTGAATGAACGTAAGGTAAGAGGAACCACCCCGCTCCATGTCTATATATTTCTTTGTAATACGGGAAGGTTACTCGCCCTCTTCAGCTGCATTCTGGCCCAGCCCTCGAGACGCAAAAAGTGAGGAAAAGCCCAAAAAAAGGAGGAATAGAAGGAAATTAAGAAAAAGAAGACGACGACGAGAAAAAAAAAAAGATGGAGAAGAAGAACAGGGCGGTCTACCTCACACCACAAGGACGCGATGAAAAACACAAAAGGAAAAAGAAGAAATAGAAGGAAATTAAGAAAAAGAACACGACGAACAAAAAGCAAAAGAAATAGAAGGAAATGAAGAAAAAGAACACGACGACGATGAAGAAAAAGGATGAAAAAAAAGGAACAGGGCCACAAAGAAGCGATGAAAAGCACAAAAGAAAAAGAAGAAATAGAAAGATATGAAGAAGAAGAAATAGAAGGAAAAGAAGAAAAAGAAGACGATGACGACGAGGAAAAGATGAAGAGGAACAGGGCAGTCCACCTCCCACCACAACAAACAGGAAAAAACCAGCCGAGTCGCAGCACACGAGAATTTTTTGCCATCCTCCAGCTACTCGAGAGCTCGCCGGTACCAGGTGTCGACGAAGAAGCTTCCAAGCCCCGTATTCTATTCTACAACTATTTTCAAAGCCCACAAAGGATATTAGCCGGGTTCTTATGAGTGAAGAAGCCTTGACAAACAATCTATATTACTAGACCCATAAACTAACCATGGATATACCCTCAACAACCTCAACGAAAGCCTTATCAAATGTGGGTTGATGTGCACTGTAAGGTCCGAATGCCAAGACGCTTTCGGCCCTCCAGCAACTATTTTCAAAGGCCACAAAGAGAGTTAGTCGGGTTCTCAGGAGTGCTTTTCACATCCATGGTGCTGAAGTCTTGTCAAACTATTACTAGGCTCGTAAAACTAACCATGGACCTACTAACACAACCCTACGAAAGCTTACTAAGGTCCGTATAGGAGCAGCGAGTAGCGGGCTTTTTTTTTTTTTATTATTGTTTCCTTTTTTGTGCCCTTGAGCTGTATCCTTTGTTGTAAAAAAAAAAAAATAAAAAAAAACTCAAGCGCTTTCGGCTCTCCAGCAACTATTTCCAAAGGCCACAATGGAGGTGAGTCGGGTTCTCAGGAGTGCTTTATGACATCCATGGTGCAGAAGCCTTGTCAAACTATCGCTAGGCTCATAAAACTACCCATGGACCTACAAACACAACTCTACGAAAGCTTTCTAAGGCCTATCAGAAACTTTCGGCTCACAACCAACATTTCCCAAGGCCACAAAGAAAGCCAGTCGGGTTCTCAGGAGTGCTTTATGACATCCATGGTGCAGAAGCCTTGTCAAACTATCGCTAGGCTCATAAAACTACCCATGGACCTACAAACACAACTCTACGAAAGCTTTCTAAGGCCTATCAGAAACTTTCGGCTCACAACCAACATTTCCCAAGGCCACAAAGAAAGCCAGTCGGGTTCTCAGGAGTGCTTTATGACATCCATGGTGCAGAAGCCTTGTCAAACTATCGCTAGGCTCATAAAACTACCCATGGACCTACTAACACAACTCTACGAAAGCTTTCTACGGCCCATCAGAAACTTTCGGCTCACAACCAACATTTCCCAAGGCCACAAAGAAAGCCAGTCAGGTTCTCAGGAGTGCTTTATGACATCCATGGTGCAGAAGCCTTGTCAAACTATCACCAGGCTCATAAAACTACCCATGGACCTACTAACACAGCCTCAACTGATTAACTATTGGTACCTCAGTTCGTCTGTTTGAAGAGCCTCTCACAGAAGTCGCTGGGATTTCACGGACTGTTTTGTGATGGTAGTGAAAGTTTAACCCGACCTCTACCCATGGAAATACTAACACAATCTCACCTGACTAACTATTGGTACCTCAGTTCGTCTGTTTGAAAAGCCTCTCAGAGAAGTCGTTGGGATTTCATGGACTGTTTTGTGATGGTAGTGAAAGTTTAACCCGACCTCTACCCATGGAAATACTAACCCAACCTCACCTGACTAACTATTGATACCTTAGTAAGTAAGCCTCTCAGAGAAGTCGTTGGGTTTTCATGGACTGTTTTGTGATGGTAGTGAAAGTTTAACCAGACCTCCGCACCTTGCACTGGAAAAGACCCCATGAAAACCAAGCCTCTCACAGAAGTTGCTGGGCTTTTCATGGACTGTTTTGTGATGGTAGTGAAAGTTTAACCAGACCTCCGCACCTTGCACTGGAAAAGACCCCATGAAAACCAAGCCTCTCACAGAAGTTGCTAAGCTTTTCATAGACTGTTCTGTGATGCCGGCGATAGTTTAACCCGACCTCTGCGCCTTGCACTGGAAAAGACCCCATGACAACCTTATTAATCTTCTCTGCGGCCTTGAAAAATAGTCGTAATGGGAGTTCGATGCGTGTAAGAATATGGGGTAGCGTCTGTCATGGGTTGTCGCACCGAGAGGCCGCCGTGCTGGGGCCTCCAAAGCCTTAGCCGGTGGTCTCCAGAATAGGCACACTAGCGACTCACAAACTCGTTCTCTCCGCCAAGCCTGAGAATTGCGCAAGACGTTAATTTAAGGTTTAGTCCCCCCCTGAAGGAATGCCAAGATGATGATGATGATGATGATGATGACGACGCAGAAGAAGGATAGTATAAAGAACAAGAGAAAGAAGAAGAGTGATAAGGTAAAGAATGATCAGAAGAAGAAGAGGAGGGATAAAGCGAAGAAGAACAAGAAAAAGAAGAAAAAGAAGAAAAAAGTGGGAAGTAAAAGAAGAAAAAGAAGGGTAAGAGGAATAATAATAACAATAATAATAATAATAATAATAATAATAATAATAATAAGAAGAAGAAGAAGAAGAAGAAAAAGACGAGGAGGAGGAAGAATGAAAATCAGAAGGATAAAACGAAAAAACAAAAAAAAAACAAGTAGAAGAAAAGAAGAAAGAGAGGAGGAGGAGGAGGAGGAGGAGGAGGAGGGGAGGAGGAAGACAAGAAAAAAAAGGAGAATGTGGAATGTCAACAAAAAATAAAAGTACCAATTCTTGACAACACGCGCAAGCAAAGAGTTGAATAAAAGCTTGACACTCGGCCTTTGAGATCAGTCTTGGGCCAAACATAACCAAGGGCCCTCTTCTCAAGTGGTTCGGGGCTCACACACCCACATGGCAAGGCTTTCGTAGAGGTTGTTGTGGGTAGTTCCATATGTAGTTCCATGAGCCTAGTGATAGCTTGACAAGGCTGGGAACACTGACCTAACACAAACATTTAATCTCTTCTCTTCTCTTTCTTATTTCTCTTCATTTATTTCACCTTTCCATTCTTTCTCTTCTTTTCCATTCCTTCTTACCCTCCCTCCCTTGCTTCCTCCCTCTCACCTCTCCTCCCCAGTTACCCATTTCCTCTCGCCTCGAACTCCTTCCCATTCCTCCCTCTCTAAACGTAAGGCTTCCGTAGAGGTTGTGGGTAATTCCATAGATAGTTTTATGAGCCCAGTGATAGTTTGACAAGGCTTCTGCACCGTGAACGTGAAGAAAAACTCATGAGAATCCGACTTATCTCCTGTCTGGCCTTTGAATATAGTGTTTGTGAAAGCTGAAAGCGTCTCAGAATACGGACCCAGATCTCTTTCCCCTCTCTCCGGCTCCAGCACAAGCCCGCGCCCTTGTGTCGATCCCAAGGGCAAAGGGCACCCCCCGAAGAGGCCTCAGAGGTGACCCCGTGACTAAGCAGAAGAAGAGAAGAAAAAAGAAAATAAGGAGGAAAAATAAAGAAAAAAGAAAAGAAAGAAAACAATAAAAAAGCAAGAAAAAAAGACAAAGAAAAATAAGAAGAAAAAGAAAAAAATAAGAAAAAAATAAAGAAAGAAAACAGAAAATAAGAAAAGAAAATATAAAAAGCGAAAAAAAGAAAAAGACAAGGAAAAAGAAAAATAAGAAAGAAAAGAAAAAAAAAAAAGTTCCGCCCACTCACATCTCGACAGTCTTGGCAGCCTTACACACACACACACACACACACACACACACACACACACACGCTCTTTTTATCGGGGGGGAGGGGGGGGGGGGAGCCTCATCACGTCCTCTGGCTACGATTTTTTAATTTTTTTTAATTTCCCGTGTTCAGTGCGCAGCGAGTCGTCTTGTAGTACGCGACACGGGGAATCGAACCCAGCGCTCTCTTTTTGCCGAGGGGGATCTGAACCTAATTGCTTTTTGTTTTTGTTGTTAGATTTCCTTGTAGTGTCATGGTACGGTGATCTGTCAATACGCTATCTATCTATCTGTCTATTTGTCTGTCTGTCTGTCTTTTTCCGATGATTCCCATATAAACCACTATCTTTCTATCTATTTATATGTTTGTTAGTTTGTCTTCCTCTGTCTGTCTCTATCTATCTACTTATTTGTTAGTCATATTGCCTATTCAGTCTGTCTGTCTGTTTGTGTCTGTCTGTCTGTCTGTCTATCTATTTCTTTGTTTGTCATGTTGCCTAGTAATCTCTCTCTCTCTCTCTCTCTCTCTCTCTCTCTCTCTCTCTCTCTCTCTCTCTCTCAGGGCCTAAGGGTGACCTCCATGACCCGTCCCGGTACACGTGCCCGCCGGAGTGAGGTCAACTTCTCCCCCAGGATGCGGCCACACCTTGCCGAGCCACACCAGGTTGGCTGCCAGGACAACCACACCCCGCCCCTTAATCTTCTTGGCACCCCACCCGCTCTCGATTCCACCCCCCCTTACCTTCCACCATCACCCCTTAACCTGTCCCTCTCATACCCCCCAAAACCCCACCCGCTCTGAATTCCACCCCCCTTGCATTCCACCATCACCCCTTAACCTGTCCCTCTCATACCCCCCAAACCCCATCCACTCTGAATTCCACCCCCCCTTAACCTTCCACCATCACCCCTTAACCTGTCCCTCTCATACCCCCCAAAACCCCACCTGCTCTCGATTCCACCCCCCCCTTAACCTGTCCCTCTCATACCCCCCAAACCCCCACCCGCTCTGAATTCCCTCCCCCTCTTACCATCCCCACAACACCCCTTAACCTGTTCCCTAGATACCCCTTAGCACTCCCCCCCCTTCAATGTCCCCCTCGTACCCTTAGGCTCTCCCCCACCCCGTCCCGATCCCACCCGCCCCCCATAACCTGTCCCCCTGATGCTCTTCGAACCTCCTAACCCACTCCCTTCCATTCCCCCCCCTTTCCCTTCTGACAAGTCCTCCTTCGATTCCACGCATCCCATCTTCACACCCAAGACAATACCCCCTTCGATCCCACTCATAAACTCTTCACTTATTTCCCTTGATCCCTTATGACAACTCTTTGATTCTAACCACTACCTCTTAACCTACCCCCCCCCCCTCCTTACTCAACCCTCAAGACAGCCATGGATTGAGCTTTGAGTGCGTCGCCCGATGTCCAAGGGATTCCATAAGCTTCACATTAGATTCTTAAGCACTGCACTTCCACCTCCCATTAGATTCTTGAGGATTAACACGCACCATTAGAGTCTTAGCCATCACGCTCCCACGCTCCGCTACATTCCCTCTAGCATTACTCTTCCACCTCCACATTGAAGGTAAGTACAGTTTTAGCAAGGAGATTTCAATGCAACTTTAAATACTAATCTAATTCTAGCACGGGAATTTCAATGCAGCTTCAAGTACTGATCCAAGCGACTCGAATGAAAACGAATAGATGATATTTGGCCTATGAAACAAATGAAGCAGAAAAAACATGACTAATGAGTAGCGGGTTTTGCGGGATTGCGAGTAGCGGGATTTTTATTATTATTGTTTCCTTTTTTTGTGCCCTTGAGCTGTCTCCTTTGTTGTAAATGAAAAGTAATAATAATAATAATAATATAGCCACAAATGTAAAAACAAGGCCTCCAGGACACGTACGCCTGACCTCGGACTCTAAAGCATGTGAAGTAGGCCCACTGACGTCACCCAATAGTTTAACGTGATTCGAGAATAGTAAAAAGGGATGAAAACAGTATCTCGGAGCACTGGCACGCCTGACCCTGATGAGAGAAGCATGCGACGTCAAGGCAATGATGTTACTGAGGCCAAACATCCCTCCTGAACTACTGAGTGAGGAAGGGAAGGTTTAAAACGTATATATGTATCTGTGGTCTTAGATTACAGATGATGACAAGTAATGATGTGAAGACGAACTAAAAACTACCGATAAAGAAAATATAAAGGAAGAAAAAGAAAGGGTAAAGAAGAGGTAAAAGAGGGAGAAAAAGAAAGTAAAGAGGAGGAAAGGCAAGCTCAAAGACTTATGTGAACACGGTCCTAAATTAAGTCACTGAAAATGTTGGAAATTTCAATGCAACATGAAGTACCAATCCATCACGCCTCTGCCAATGCTAGAAATTTCAATGCAACATGACGTACCAATCCATCACACCTTTGCCAATGCTAGAAATTTCAATGCGACATGACGTAACAATCCATCACACCTTTGCCAATGCTAGAAATTTCAATGCGACATGACGTAACAATCCATCACACCTTTGCCAATGCTAGAAATTTCAATGCGACATGACGTAACAATCCATCACACCTTTGCCAATGCTAGAAATTTCAATGCGACATGACGTAACAATCCATCACACCTCTGCCAATGCTAGAAATTTCAATGCAACATGACGTAACAATCCATCACGCCTCTGCCAATGCTAGAAATTTCAATGCAACATGACGTAACAATCCATCACACCTTTGCCAATACTAGAAATTTCAATGCAACATGAAGTACCAATCCATCACACCTTTGCCAATACTAGAAATTTCAATGCAACATGAAGTACCAATCCATCACACCTCTGCCAATGCTAGAAATTTCAATGTGACATGACGTAACAATCCATCACACCTTTGCCAATGCTAGAAATTTCAATGCAACATGAAGTACCAATCCATCACACCTCTGCCAATGCTAGAAATTTCAATGTGACATGACGTAACAATCCATCACACCTTTGCCAATGCTAGAAATTTCAATGTGACATAACGTAACAATCCATCACACCTCTGCCAATGCTAGAAATTTCAATGCAACATGAAGTACCAATCCATCACACCTTTGCCAATGCTAGAAATTTCAATGCAACATGACGTAACAATCCATCACACCTTTGCCAATGCTAGAAATTTCAATGCAACATGAAGTACCAATCCATCACACCTCTGCCAATACTAGAAATTTCAATGCGACATGACGTAACAATCCATCACACCTTTGCCAATACTAGAAATTTCAATGCAACATGAAGTACCAATCCATCACACCTCTGCCAATACTAGAAATTTCAATGCAACATGACGTAACAATCCATCACACCTTTGCCAATACTAGAAATTTCAATGCAACATGAAGTACCAATCCATCACACCTTTGCCAATACTAGAAATTTCAATGCAACATGAAGTACCAATCCATCACACCTTTGCCAATACTAGAAATTTCAATGCAACATGAAGTACCAATCCATCACACCTCTGCCAATACTAGAAATTTCAATGCGACACTAAGTACCAATCCATCATACCTTTGCCAATGCTAGAAATTTCAATGCGACATGAAGTACCAATCCATCACACCTCTGCCAATGCTAGAAATTTCAATGCAACATGAAGTACCAATCCATCACACCTCTGCCAATACTAGAAATTTCAATGCGACACTAAGTACCAATCCATCACACCTTTGCCAATGCTAGAAATTTCAATGCGACATAACGTAACAATCCATCACACCTCTGCCAATACTAGAGATTTCAATGCGACATGAAGTACCAATCCATCACACCTTTGCCAATGCTAGAGATTTCAATGCAACATAACGTAACAATCCATCACACCTCTGCCAATACTAGAAATTTCAATGCGACATAACGTAACAATCCATCACACCTTTGCCAATGCTAGAGATTTCAATGCAACATAACGTAACAATCCATCACACCTCTGCCAATACTAGAAATTTCAATGCGACATAACGTAACAATCCATCACACCTCTGCCAATACTAGAAATTTCAATGCGACATAACGTAACAATCCATCACACCTCTGCCAATGCTAGAAATTTCAATGCGACATAACGTAACAATCCATCACACCTCTGCCAATGCTAGAAATTTCAATGCGACATAACGTACCAATCCATCACACCTCTGCCAATGCTAGAAATTTCAATGCGACATAACGTAACAATCCATCACACCTCTGCCAATGCTAGAAATTTCAATGCAACATGAAGTACCAATCCATCACACCTCTGCCAATGCTAGAAATTTCAATGCGACATAACGTAACAATCCATCACACCTCTGCCAATGCTAGAAATTTCAATGCAACATGAAGTACCAATCCATCACACCTTTGCCAATGCTAGAAATTTCAATGCAACATGAAGTACCAATCCATCACACCTCTGCCAATGCTAGAAATTTCAATGCGACACGAGGTAGCAATCCAAGCGACTCGAAGACGAACTGACAATACTTCGCCTTTGAAACAAGTGGAGCAGAGAGAGAATCATGACCAAGGAATAGCAAAACAACCGAACGAGACAGACAGACAAGCGAGTGAACTATGAACTATGAATACCAGCGACGTCAGTGAACGATAAACCACATTAACCACCACAAGATCAACACCACTTGTCCATACACCAAAAATAAATAAATAAATACATAAATAAATAAATAAGTAAAAGAAATGAATAAAATAAATAAAAAAAGAGGCCTAAGGAAATGAACCGGCAACCAAAGTCCCCCTAGACAACCAAACGGTAAACTTTAAAAACGACAGGAACAGAACCCGTTTGAGTCGTTCACACAACCCATTGCATTCCTTAGGTCTATCCCATCAGCTGTTTCTACCACCGTGGGTCTCTTTTCTCTCTCTCTCTCTCTCTCTCTCTCTCTCTCTCTCTCTCTCTCTCTCTCTCTCTCTCTCTTCAATACACTCCATTCCTTCAACCTTCCTTTTTTTCTTCCTCCCTTTCCTCTTCCTCTTCATCTATGTTCTCCTACTTCCTTACCCCCCCTCTCTCTCTCTCTCTCTCTCTCTCTCTCTCTCTCTCTCTCTCTCTCTCTCTCTCTCTCTCTTCCAAAAACAAAAAGGAGTCGGGTTCTCGTGAGTGCTTTTTTTCACGTTCACGGTCCGGAAGCCTTGTCAAACTCTCACTAGACTCATAAAACTACCCATGGAAATATTAACACAACCGCTAACAAAGCCTTATTATCGCATTCTCTATTCCCGCTATCACTAGGCTCATCAAATTACCAATGGAAATACCAACACAACCCATACCAAAGCCCTATTTCCACATTCATGGTGCAGAAACCTTGTCAAACCATTACTTTCACAAGGCTCATAAAACTACCCCTGGAAATACCAACACAACCTCTATCAATACCTTACCAAATGTTTGAGAATAGGAGCCTCAGAATCATAGGAACACAAGTCTCAAGATGATATAGATGATTGTAAGGTGAAGAAGTATTGCCAAACTATCACTAGGCTCATAAAACTACCCATGGAAATACCAACACAGCCTCCATCAATGCCTTACCAAATGTGGGTATGTCTGCTCCGAAATGTTTGAGAATAAGAGCCTTAGAATCAGAGGAACAAGTCTCAAGATGATATAGGTGATTGCAAGGTTAAGAAGTATTGCCAAACTATCACTAGGCTCATAAAACTACCCATGGAAATACCAACACAACCTCCATCAATGCCTTACCAAATGTGGGTGTGTATCCCCCGAAATGTTTGAGAATAGGGGCGGTATATAAAAACACACATTCCTATCCATTTCTTAGACGTAGGGGAAGGCGGTGAGCAACCCTGTGATGAAACTAACCCAGTGGCGCCCCGGGGTAAAGGAAGACGTTTTTTGTGTGAATGTAGAAGAGATGGCGGTGGAGGAAGACGAGGAGGAGGAGTTGGGTAATAGCAGTGCAGGTGGACGTGACCGAAGATATGAGAGGTGGAGGGGATGGTGGATGTAGTGATGGTGGTGGTGGTAGTGGAGGTAGCAGTGGTGGTGGTTGTGGTGGAGGTGAGGCAAGACTTCTATGGGTAAGAACGAACAAACTAATCAACTAAAGAAAAAAAAAAGAAGAAACAAACTACGACATATTTTCTCGTAGTGGTGCTGTGATTTGCCTCCCTGACTACAAATCTGCTGGCCCAGGTTCGAGTCCCGGTATAGGCAGTCAACATGTGGCCGACCCAGCTGTTCATCCTTGTTTCGGGGGTACCTGGGGAAGGGCTAATGGTCTATCCCACCACAGGCTCAAAGGGTATGTATCTAAGGGTATATTCTCATCTCTGCCTTTGCTGTACCCTTGTGACATTATTACGCAACGCTTGTAAGACGGAGAAACGACGCAACTTCTTAAGAATGAAAAAAAGAATACTTGTTTTTTCTATACCAGCGGCTTCGGGACAAGACTGTGTACGGGCAACTCATTTTCTCTAATGGTCTGCTTCGCTGCCGCCACCTCGCAGATGCCTCAGGACCAGTATTTTTGACCAACACGATGATGATGACAAAAACTGATGATGAGGAGGAAGAGGAGCAGGAGGAAGAGGAAGAGGAGGAATAGTAATAACAGAAGGAGGAGGTAAGGGAGGGCTCACAGAGACACACACCGCGAAACAAACAAGACAAATATACACGAAGCAAGCAAAGCAACATCGAATTTTTGTGCCACTAACATGATCCAACATTAACTAACACTAAAAGGCAAGAGCTAACAAACTAATACACTAACAGAACTAACAGACAGGAGGAGACCCTTAAGCTATCAGTCAAATGCTACAAAACTAACAAAGAATAGGAGATCCTTAAGCTATCAGTCACGTGCTACAGACCTAACAAAGAATAGGAGACCCTTAAGCTATCAGTCAAACGCTACAGACCTAACAAAGAATAGGAGACCCTTAAGCTATCAGTCACGTGCTCGCCCACCTGCCCACCCACCCGTCTGCCGCTCCGCCCTGCCATAGTAACAAAGCAGACGTTATGGGAGACGCCGCTCGGTTGCCCGGAAGCCGAAGTAGTGAGACCTGTTCTTCGTTTTGGCTCTGCGTGTTACGTTTTTCTTGATCTCACGCTGTTGTTGTTGTTACTGTTTGTGTTTTCTGTTGACTTTGCTCTTTGTTATCCTTCCTTCTGGTTTCTTTCTCTCTTTTAGCGTTTTATTAATATCGAGACGGGTTAAGGTAAGAGACAGCATTCAAAACCACACACAGACCGAGGTTTAAGTTCCACCGAAGCACACTGAGTTTTCAACCATCGCGGAGTGTCTGAGGGTTACCCACATGCTGCCCACATCTTCAATCAACCCTAACTTCAGCGCCTTCGGTCAAGAGAAGAGCCGGGGGGTAGCATGGGCCAGGCAAGTCATACAACACGGCAGCCACTATAAAAAAAATTCGCCCGCGCCACTACAGAGCTGGGCCGTCGAAGAGGCTCCCCAAGACAACCTACCGGTATTATAGGCAGCACCACACACACACACACACACACACACACACAGAACCAGTCAGTCAGATAAACAGCAAGAGAGAGGAGGAGGAGGAGGAGGAGGAGGAGGAGGAGGAGGAGGAGGATACTTGAAGACAAACCAACATCTTCCTCCACCTCCCCTTCAAACACTCCCCCTTCCCCACCCCCTTCGCCCCCCATCCCCCTAAAACAACATCCTACAGCTACACCCCCTCACCCCCAAGTCAAACCAGCCCCCCCCCTTCCCCACCCCCTCACCTCCCCAACTCTACCACACCCAAACCTTAAGTTGCGTCACCTTGAGACGGTTCTTCCCCGACGAGAGTAACCTTCCCATAACCTCCTTTAGGGCGTAGCTTAAACTAAATACATAAATAAATGGTTCGTTTGTATATATGTACAAAAAAGAAGATAAATTGGTGAGGTCTGTTTAGTCTTCTAGTTGTGTTTTTTTTTTTGGGGGGGGGGAAGGAAAATAAGGAAAATTGGAAAGGGTAAGAAAGTGGAAATAGGGAAAAGGGATGAAACAGGGAAGCGGAAACGAGAATGAAAAGGGAAGGAAGGAAATGTGGAAAAGATAATAGGTAAAAAGAAAAAGGGCAAGAAAAGGAAGAAAAAGGGAAAAAAGAAAATAATGGAAATTGGAAAGGGTACGAAAGTGGGAATAGGGGAAGGGAATAAAAGAGGAAAGAGGAAAAGAGAATGAAAAGGGAAGGAAGGAAATATGGGAAGAAAAATAAGGGAAAAGGTTAGGAAAAGGAAAAAAAGAGGAAAAGAGAATGAAAGGGGATGAGAGGGGGAAAAGAAAATGAAAGGAAGAAGAGGAAAAGAATGAATGAGGAAGAGAGAAAAAGGGCAAGAAAAGGAAGGAAAAGGGAAAAGAGAATGGAAGAAAGGAAGAGAGGAAAAGGCAATGAAAGGGGTAGAAAGGGAGGAAAGGAGAATGCATGGGGAAGAAATGGGGGCTTGGGGAAAAGAGGAAGAAAGTGGGGAGAGGGAAAATGGGTAAGAAAAGAGGGAGAGGAGAAGTGAGAAAAGGGAGGAGTAAAGAAAAAAAGGAAAAAGAAAAAGAAAAAGAAAGGAAGAATGGGAAGAGGGAATGGAAAGGAAGAGGAAAAACAGAATAAAAGATGGAAAAAGAGAAAGAAAGGGATGAATAAAAAGGAAAGAAGGGAGAAGATAAGGGAGATAAGTATTTTGAAGGGAGAAGAGGGGAATGAAGGGGAAATTCCGTAGTAGTAGTAGTAGTAGTAGTAGTAGTAATAGTAGTAGTAGTGGTAGTAGTAGTAGTAGTAGCATCAACAAACATAGCAATGGGCCAAAGCAAGTTGCGAGTATCTTCAATTTCACTCTTGTTTTGCGACTTCAAACATCATTAATAAGGAGACGAGTTTGACAGGTACGGAGACAGGTGTGGGTGGGAGGGGGGGAAGGGAGGAGGAGGAAGGGAGGAAGAGGGAGACAGAGGGGAAAAAAGGAGGAAGAGGAGGAGTGGGAAGTGTATCGGGAGAGGAAGGTAGAGAGAGAGAGAGAGAGGGAAGAAGGAAAAGGAGGAGTAAGAGGAAGGAAGGGTGGGGGAGGAAGAGGAGAAGGGAGAAGAAAGGGAGAGGGAAGGATGAAGAAAAGGGAGGGGGTCTACGGGGGAAGGGAAGAAGGGAGAAAGGGAAGGAGGAACGGAGAAGGAGATGGAAGAAAGGGAGAGAGAGAGAGGAAGAAGAGAATGAAGATGAGGGAAAAAAAATAAAGAGAGAGAAGGGAGATCAGTCGGGTTCTGATGAGTGTTTCTTTACGTTCAGGGTACAGAAGGGTTACACCACCACCACCAGGGTCATAAAACTACCCCTGGAAATGCCCATAAAGGAGATCAGTCGAGTTCTAATGAGTGTTTCTTTAGGTTCAGGGTACAGAAGAAGGGTCCCACTACCAGCAGGGTCATAAAACTACCCCTGGAAAAGCACATAAAGGAGATCAGTCGAGTTCTAATCAGTGTTTCTTTACGTTCAGGGTACAGAAGAAGGGTCACACCACCACCACCAGGGTCATAAAACTACCCCTGGAAATGCCCATAAAGGAGATCAGTCGGGCTCTAATGAGTGTCTCCTTGGGTTCACAGTACAGAGGAAGGATCAAACTACCACCAGGGTCATAAAACTACCCCTGGAAATGCCCATAAAGGAGATCAGTCGGGCTCTAATGAGTGTTTCCTTGGGTTCACAGTACAGAGGAAGGATCAAACTACCACCAGGGTCATAAAACTACCCCTGGAAATGCCCAACACAACACCCACGAAAGCCTTGTCAATTATGCGTGCGCTTGAGCGAGGACATGTTGAAGACTACGAGGCCTTAATATACTTACCTGTGGTCACCTGCGGCTCATTCAAACGCCCACTCACACCTTACACCCAGAAATCTTACCTGGAATGAAAGAAAAAATGTTACGTTAGTTTTTGTAGAGAGTAAGAGTAATAATGGTATCCCCTCTTCCTCCTCCTCCTCCTCCTCCTCTTCTTCTTCTTTTTCTTTTTTTTCTTCTTCTTCTTCTTCTTTCTCCTCCTCTTCTTTTTTGTGTTTCCTTTGTGGTTGAATTTATTTATATTATTCGATGAGAGAGAGAGAGAGAGAGAGAGAGAGAGAGAGAGAGAGAGAGAGAGAGAGAGAGAGAGAGAGAGAGAAAAGGAAGTGGGGAGTTGGCGGAAGGCGACGTGAGGTGAGACGAAAAAAAAAAAAAAAGTATTGTAGGGGTCGAAAAATCAGTGCTACAAGTTTGGTTAAGGCGGAAGAGAGATACCTTTATTCTCTCTCTCTCTCTCTCTCTCTCTCTCTCTCTCTCTAATTCCGGTCTTCTGAAACGCGAGTCTAAATGTCAAAGGGAACCAGCTGACTCCCCTTCCCCCCTCCCCTCCCCTCTTATCTCCCCTTTCTTCTCTTCCTCTTCTTCCTCTTCCCTTCATCCTTCCTTTGCTCTTCTTCCTCTTCGCTTCCATTTGTTCCTCTGTTCCTATTTCTTTAACTATTCTTTCTCTTCCTCCTCCTCTTTCCTTTCTTCTTTCTCTCCCCTTCATCCTTTCCTTGCGCCTCTCCCTCTTCTCTTCCTCTTCCCTTCATCCTTCCTTTGCTCCTCTTCCTCTTCGCTTCAGTTTGTTCCTCTGTTCCTATTTCTTAAACTATTCTTTCTCTTCCTCCTCCTCCTCTTTCCTTTCTTCTTCCTCTCCCTTTCATCCTTTCCTCTTCCCTTCTTTCTCCTCGTTCACTTCGTCCTTTCTTCTGTTCCTCTTTCTCTTCCAATCCCTTTCCTTTTCTTTCTTACTCTTCTTCCTGTCTTTTGCTTTTCCTCTTCCTCTTTCTACTCTCTTCTTCCTCCTCTTGTTTTGTCCTCCTCCCTTCTCTGTTCTTCCTCCTCCTCCTCCAGCTGTTCATACCCTATACATACCATTCACTACCCCTCAACAACAACAACAACAACAACAACAACAGCCAGACAGGTACATTAGGAGAAACATCACCTGACAGACAGACTAATTAGCGTCAGGTGAAGCGAAACGAAGACAACTGAATGTACCATAGTCTTTTTTTTTCTTCTTTTTTCTTCATTCGTGTTTTCTTCTTTGTCAATATTTTCTCTATTTTTCTTATGCTCTTTGTTTTCCGTTTTCTTTTTTGGGGTGTGTTGAGGGGAGACTTTTTTTGTTTTGTTTCGGTGTGTGTGTGTGTGTGTGTGTGTGTGTGTGTGTGTGTGTGTGTGTGTGTGTGTGTGTATGACCTTACTCGTCTACTTCCCTTGCCAAGTAACCTCGCCCTCCTCCTCCTCCTTCTCCTCCTCCTCCTCCTTCTTCTTTCTCCTCCTCCTCCTCCTCCTCCTCCTCCTCCTTTTTTCTTCCTTCTCCACTTCCTTTTCTTTCTTCCTTATTTCTTAACTTCACTTATTTTTCTCTCCTCCTCCTCCTCCTCCTCCTCCTCCTCCTCCTCCTCCTCATCCTTCCTTCTTCTTTAACTGGACAATACAATGCAATGTGTGTATGTGTGTGTGTGGATGTGTGTGTGTGTGTGTGTGTGTGTGTGTGTGTGTGTGTGTGTGTGTGTGTGTGTGTGTGTGTATGTGTGTGTGTGTGTGTGTGTGTGTGTGTGTGTGTGTGTGTGTGTGATGGCGCAAGTCTCTATACACACAAAAAAAAGTTGTTTCCCGGGGCTCGAACCCTGAACCAATGGCGCAAAGAACAAACATTGATGGCTCAGTGTTACATCACGGAAGAGGAGGAGGAGGAGGAGGAGGAAGGAGACAGAATAGGAAGATAATTGACGGATGCTGAAAGGAGGAGGAGGAGGAGGAGGAGGAGGTGGGAGGGAGGGAGGAAGGAGGAGGAGGAGGAGGAGGAGGAGGAGGAGGAGGAGGAGGAGGAGGGAGGGAGGGAGGGAAGGAAGGAAGGAAGGAAGGAGAGAACGAAACAGAAAGGAAGGAAGAAAATAAGAAAGAAAAAGAGGAAGGAAGAAAAGAAGAAAGGAAGGAAGGAGGGAAGAATTGGGAAAGAAGAAAAGAAGAAAGGAAGGAAGGAGGGAAGGAAGAACGAACGGACGAAAAGAAGGAAGGAAGGAAAGAACGAAACACAAAGGAAGGAAGAAGGGAAGGAAGACAATAAGAAAGAAAAAAAGGAAGAATTGGGAAGGAAGAAAAGAAAACACAGGAAAAAGAAGAAAGAGAGAAAGAAGAAAGAAAGGAAGAAAGGAACTAAAAAACAGATCATGAAAAAAAAAATTAGCCAAACTTGTTCTTACGAAGGATAAAGTTTAAAGGTCACGTGATCAGACCAACTACCAACACACCTGCCCGCTACCTGTGACCTCCTCTTCCTCCTCTTGCGTCCTCCTGCTAGTGAAGAGGAGGAGGAGAAGGACAAGGAAGGAAGACAGGCACCATAACAAACCAGGAAGAAGAAAAAAAGGAGGAGGAGGAGGAGGAGGAGGAGGAGGAGGAGGAGGAGGAGGAGGAGGAGGAGGAGGAGGAAGGAAGAGAGAGAGAGAGAGAGAGAGAGAGAGAGAGAGAGAGATTCCTTCATTCTTGAAATGTGTCAAGGTCACTGTGCTTGTGTGTGTGTATGTGTGTGTGTGTGTGTGTGTGTTTGATATAGACAGACATGATAGAGAAAGTCAAACACACACACACACACACACACACACACACACTCTCCACTGATTTCCCCCGCTTTCCTCTTTTCTCGCTTTTTCCTTCCTTCGGTCAGTTCTCTCTCTCTCTCTCTCTCTCTCTCTCTCTCTCTCTCTCTCTCTCTCTCTCTCTCTCTCTCTTCTTCCTCTCCATTCATTTCCTTCTCTTTGGTTCTTCTTCTTTTCCTCGTCAAATTATTTCATATTCTTTTCTATAATTTTATCCATCATACTACTACTACTACTACTACTACTACTATCCATTCTTATCTATCTTCTTATTCATCAAAATCTTCACCATACACTTTCAGACACCCATTCTCCTCCCTTCCCTTCCCCTCTCTTCTCCTCCCTTTCATCAACTCTCCATTCATCTGTCAATCTTTCCACGCCTCCTTGTCCCATCCTCCTCCTCCTCCTCCTCTTCTTTTTCTTCCTTCTCCTTCTTCTTATTTGTCTTCCTTTTTTTTTGGGTTTTCTTTCTCCGTCTCCTTTTTTCTGCTTTTCATGGTTCTGTTTTCCTCCTCCTCCTCCTCCTCCTCCTCTTGCAATTTTCCTTCTACTTCTTGTTCCGAATCTTCCTCTTCCCCTCTTCTTGAAATACTTGTATCATTTTCTCTTCTTCCTCCTCCTCCTCCTCTTCATATCCCTCTTCCTCCTCCTCCTCCTTCGAAACCTATATCCTTTTCTCTTTCTCCTCTACTTCTTCCTTCTCCTCCTGTTCCTTTCCCCTCTTTTGAAATCTATATAATTTTCTCTTCCTCCTCCTCCTCCTCCTCCTTCTCCTATAGTTCATGTACTAGTAACCTTCTCTCTTTTTCCCCTACTTCTTCCTTCTCCTCCTCTTCCTCTTCCCCTCTTTTGAAATCTATATAATTTTCTCTCTCTTCTTCCTCCTCCTCCTCCTTCTTTCCCGATAGCTGGTACTCGTAACCTTGAGAGCATCTTAAAACACATCTATTATTTATCGTGCGTTGCTGGGCTTCGTTCAAGGGCACGTTACCTCTCGCTTAATGAATCAGAGTGAGCTGTTTGTCTGAAAGGTGAGGTGTGCGGGGAGGGTCATGAATAGATTGACAGGTAGATAGATAGATAGAGATAAAGATAGCCTTGATTAGTGAGTGATTTGAGAAGAGGGTGGTAAACAGATAGAAAGATTTGGTTACTGAATGTGAGGAGAGGATGTTACTGTAGATCGGTTTATAACTGGAGATAGATAGATAGATAGATGGAAAGGTAGACAGATAGATAGATAGAAAGATTTGGTTTTTGAATGTGAGGAGTGGATGTTACTGTAGATAGGTTTATAATTAAAGATAGATAGATAGATAGAGAGATAGAGATAGCTTTGGTTAGTGAATGAAGTGAGGAGAGAATGTTAGATTGGTTTATAATTAGAGATAGATAGATGGAAAGGTTGACTGATAGATAGATAGAGGGATAGAGACAGCTTTGGTTAGTGAATGAAGTGAGGAGAAAATGTTAGATTGGTTTATAATTAGAGATATATAGCTGGAAAGGTTGACTGATAGATAGATAGAGGGATAGAGACAGGTTTGGTTAGTGAATGAAGTGAGGAGAAAATGTTAGATTGGTTTACAATTAGAGATAGATAGCTGGAAAGGTTGACTGATAGATAGATAGATAGAGATAGCTTTGGTTATTGAGTGATTTGAGGAGAGAACATTAGATTGGTTTATAATTAGAGATAGATAGATAGAAAGGAAGATATTTAGATAGATAGAGACATAGATAGATTTGGTTATTGAGTGATTTGAGGAGAGGATATTAGATTGGTTTATAATTAGAGATAGATAGATAGAAAGAAAGATGTATTGATGATGGGGTAGACGTGTAGATAGATGAATATAGCTCTGGTTACTGAATGGTCTATTGGGAATGCGTGTTACGTTGATAGATTTATAATTAGATACATAGATAAATATAGATAAGTAGAAAGGTAGATGACTTTTACGTTTATTAAAAAAAAGTTGTTTGTTGCATTAAGTGACGAAAAAGAAGAAAAAAAAAAGGTCTCAATAAACTAAAAAAAATAGAAAATAAGAAGAAAAAAACAGTAAAAAAAGAAGGAAAGAAAGAATGAGAGGAATTTATTTAAGAAGTTCTGAAGGAAAAACAAAATTACAAGTATACAATTTCCTTATGTATGTGTGTGTGTGTGTGTGTGTGTGTGTGTGTGTGTGTTTACAGGTAAGGTCAGTTGCCTCCTAAGTATTGCCAACGTCACCTGTCAACTAATTAATATGTGTTTAAAGTTGTCCATTTAAAGACTTGTTGTTGATGCTATGGCTGTTGTTGTTGCCGTAGTAGTAGTAGTAGTAGTAGTAGTAGTAGTAGTAGTAAGGTAGGAAGGTGGTAGTAGGAGGAAGAGGAGGAGGAGGGGGAGAAGGAGGAGGAGGAGAAAGAGGAGGGAGGAGGTAGAGAAGATTGAAAGATGGGGGGATGGAGGGAAGGGGAGGGAGAGAGTCTTAGAACAAATACAGTGAGGAGGAGGAGGAGGAGGAGGAGGAAAAAACGAGAACTATTTAGCAAACAAGTGTGGAGAAGGGGAACCCCCGAGCCGGTCTACTAAAAACCAGCAACACACACACACACACACACACACACACACACGGTAAAACACGTAAAAAAAAGTTTATGTTGTTGAGAGAGAGAGAGAGAGAGAGAGAGAGAGAGACGGGAAAACCTGACTACTTCTGATCTAGTTTTGAATGTTTATAAAAAAAATCGTAAAAGTGTGTGTGTGTGTGTGTGTGTGTGTGTGTGTGTGTGTGTGTGTCAGAATACAACAACAACGACAATGATAATAATAATAATAATAATAATAATAATAATAATAATAATAATAATAATAATAATAATAACAATAGAAGAAGTAATCAAAGTAATTGCCGATTCTATTATCATCACAAGCAGCCGGAATTATGTCATCAGGTTAGAGGAAGAGGAGGAGGAGGAGGAGGAGGAGGAGGAGGAGGAAGAGGAGGAGGAGGAGACAGATTACATTTCGGCGGAGAAGTGTAAGAACGTAGAAGCCAAGGTCGTAGTAGTAGTAGTAGTAGTAGTAGTAGTAGTAGTAGTAGTAGTAGTAGTAGTAGTAGTAGTAGTAGTAGTAGTAGTAGTAGTAGTAGCATCATCCTTCTCTCTTAACTATTTTCTCATCCTTGTATTTCTTTCTTCTTTGTTATCTTCATTTTCTTACCATTAATTTCATACCTGGATTTCTCATTTCTTTCCTTTCCTTTTCATTTATTACTTTCCTTTCCCTTCCTTTCATTATATTACCTTCTCTCTTTTCTTTTCTTCTCTGTACTTTCGTTTCCCTTCCTTTCCCTTCCCATACCTTCAATTACCTTCTACAAGTCTATCTTTTCTCATTTATTTCCTTTCCTTTTCATTTATTACTTTCCCTTCCCTTCCTTTCATTATATTTTCTTCTCTGTACTTTCCTTTCCCTTCCCTTCCCTTGCCATACCTTCCCTTCCCTTCTACAAGTCTATCTCTTAATCAATATCTTATACACACTAACTTTCTATCTATCTAAATTCTTCTCTATCTCTCTCTTCTCTTTCTTCTCTGTCCTTTCCCTTCCCTTGCCATACCTTCCCTTCCCTTCTACAAGTCTATCTCTTAATATCTTATACACACTAACTTTCAATCTATCTAAATTCTTCTCTATCTCTCTCTTCTCTTTCTTCTCTGTCCTTTCCCTTCCCTTCCCTTCCCTTGCCATACCTTCCCTTCCCTTCTACAAGTCTATCTCTTAATATCTTATACACACTAACTTTCTATCTATCTAAATTCTTCTCTATCTCTCTCTTCTCTGTCCTTTCCCTTCCCTTCTACAAGTCTATCTTTTAATCAATATCTTATACACACTAACTTTCTATCTATCTAAATTCTTCTCTCTATCTTTCTCTTTAATATTTTCTTCATCTGTTTTATCTTTCCTCCGTATTATTCGCATTTTCTCACCTGTAATTTTATACCTGGACATATCAAAATCATATACACACGCAAGTACTTCCCATCTATCTAAATCCTTCTCTGTCTACCTCCTCTATTCCCTCATCTCTATATATTTTTTCATTCTGATATATCAATTTTATGCCTGGTCTCAATCAATTTCTTATAAGCACGGATCCCCTTCCTATCCATCTAAGTCCTTCTCTATCTCTCTATTATTTCCTCATCTATATATTTTTTTTCCTTTTAATGTATGTACAATTTTATCCCTGGTCTCTCAATCAATTTCTTATAAGCACGTAATTACTTCCTATGCATCTAAATCCTTCTCTATCTCTCTATTATTTCCTCATCTTCGTGTTTCCTTCTCGTTTGCCTTTACCTTCAGCCCTTGTCCCATCAATACATGTTCCAAACACGTCTTCCTTTATTGCATTACTTCCTACGTTCGTCCTTCAGAGACAAGTCACCCCTGATATTCGTCTCCTAAAATCAACATACATTTAATACATTACAAAATTCATCCTTCGGCATTTACCTTCACCTTTCACACCTGTCCTAATTAACATCCAAGACGCTAATTCGCCCTTCGTTACACTACTTTCTATGTTTCTTAATTCTCGTTCCTTCCTTTACCCATTTTCAATTTCACATTTCATTTTTTTATTATCTTCTGATGGTCGGCCCCAGTAAGGTATGGCGCAGGCAAATGTTTATAGTGGTGCCATCTTGCTTGGCTCATGCTGCCCCCGGGAGCTCAATTTTGATTCTCTATTAGAAAGAGAATCTAGAGTCCAGGTTGATAGGTGGTCTTCAGGAGAGAGTGATTCTTTTCCTTACTGTTTTTTGTCCTAATCTTTTTTTATCCTCATTTTCTTTCATATTTTCCTTCATTTTCTTCTTTTCTTTTCTTCGTTTCCGTGCTGGTGTTCTGTTTCCACGTCTTAGGCCACTCGGCGGTGACTGAAAAATCCCAACTTGTGGCAATGGGCGGGACTCGAGCCCACGTCCTCCTGCACACTCAGCCACCGCCTCCCACCGCCCCATTACGTACTGACAGCCTCCTTCAAGTTCCATATTACGTCAATTCATCACGATCATCATTCCTGCGTTTGTGAATATTGAGCGAGTCTCCCATCCTCGCTCCTTCCTATATCCGCTGTAGATTTCGTCACCTTACGCGAACCCAATACGGAAGAGAGGGAGAGAGGGAAGGAGAGGGAGGGAGGGAGGGAGAGGGAGAGAGGGAAGGAGAGGGAGGGAGGGAGAGGTCAAGGAGCCTGTCTAAATCCTGTATTATATTGCCCCTCTTTCTCTCTCTTCCTACCTCTCCTCCTCCTCCTCCTCCTCCTCCTGCCCCTCCACCCACTCCCTTCTTCCTTCATCTCAACTTCCTCTTTTTCATCCTCTTCTTCTTCTTCTTCTTCTTCTTCTTCTTCCTCTACTGATGCGTGTGTGGAAGATTTAATGGCTAAGATCGGTGAGTCAATGTGAGAGAGAGAGAGAGAGAGAGACGCATTTCCTTCCTCTTCTTTTTTTTTTCTCTCCACTTTTCTTACGCATTTCCTTCCTCTTCTGTTTTTCCCTCAACTTTTTTTACGCATTTTTCTCTTTTTTTATTTTTTTCAGTCGCTTCTTTTTTTTATCCTCTTTCTTTTACCCTTTTTTTACATTCACCAATTTTCTACGTTTTTTTTTTTTTTTACTTGGATTTCTCTCTTTTACGCTCCAGAAATCACTTACACACACACACACACACACACACACACACACACACACACACACACACACGAGGAAGTATGGATTAGTACCGTGAAATGAATAGCAGAGTGAAAATTAAATATAAAAAAATGAAAATATGAAGGGAAGGGAAGGAAGGGATAGGAAGGGAGGGAAAGGAAGGGAAGGGAAGGGAAGGGAGGAGGAGGAAGGGGAAGGAAGAAGAGAAAGAGAAGGGAAGAAAAGGGGAGGGCAAGGGAGGGAAAGGAAGAGAGGGGAAGGGGAGGGCGAGGAAGGGAAGGGAAGGGAAGGAAGGGATAGGAAGGGAGGGAAAGGAAGGGGAGGGAGGGAAGAGAAGGAGAGGAAAGGGAAGAGAAGGGCAGAGAAAAGAAGGGAAGGGATGGGAAGGGAAGGAAATATAATGAACGGATAACGAAGGGAAAGGAGAAAGAAGGGAAAGGAAAGGGAAGAAGAAGGAAGAGAAGAGGAGACGAGAGAGAGAGAGAGAGAGAGAGAGAGAGAGAGAGAGAGAGAGTTATTACCTTCACTAATTGTCAAGCCTTCATCTCTCTTCTTCTTCTTCTTTTTCTTCTTCCTCCTCCTCCTCCTCCTCCTCCTCCTCCTCCTCCTCCTCCCCCTTCCCTCTCTCAGCCTCGATTAAAAAAACATGTTCCAATCGTGTTAAAACCATTAGAAGGTCATTTTGAAGTCTGTCTGTTTGTCTGTCTATTGGTCTGTCTGTTTGCGAACCCATCTACATACCTGTCTGTCTGTCTGTCTATCTATCTATCTGTCTATCTCTGTCTATTGGCTTGTCTGTCTGCGAACCCATATTCAAAACTGTCTCTGTCTATCTATCTGTCTGTCTATCTGTCTATCTCTGTCTATTGGTTTGTCTGTCTGCGAACCCAAATTCAAAACTGTCTCTGTCTATCTATCTATCTGTCTGTTTGTCTGTCTGTCTGTTTGTCTGTCTGTCTGTCTATCTGTCTATCTCTGTCTATTGGTTTGTCTGTCTGCGAACCCATATTCAAAACTGTCTCTGTCTATCTATCTATCTGTCTGTTTGTCTGTCTGTCTGTTTGTCTATCTGTCTGTCTGTTTGTCTATCTGTCTGTCTGTTTGTCTATCTGTCTGTCTGTCTATCTGTCTGTCTGTCTGTCTGTCTGTCTGTCTGTCTGTCCCTTCTTGCCTAACGCTGAAGCTTGGTAAAAAGGTCGCGGCCGAAGTCTGCAACGAGGATGGGCCTTGAAACAACTTCTGACATTATCGCTTCCCTTCTTCCTCTCTCCCTCCACCTCCTCCTCCTCCTCCTCCTCCTCCTCTTTTTTGCGCGTACGGGGAAGCGATCGGAGCCTAACACAACACCGGAAGAAGCGAAGCTGCAGACGTGTTGCGAGAGTTTGAGAGAATGGAATGAAAGGAAAAAAATGTTGATTGATGAAGATAAAAATTTGATACTGAGAGAGGTAAGGAGAGGGGTAGGTAGGTAGGTAGGTAGGTTGGTAGGTAGGAAGATATATAAAGATAGGGAGAGGAGGAGGGACTATTTGACTACATAATTGAGTACACATTTATGTCTTAACTATAATTATACACCCAATGTTAACTTAGTGTGATACCACGTTCTCTCTTTATCAAGTGAATAGAATGTCTGTCAGGGAGCTTCGGCTTGACGGACCGTAGCTAACGTAAAGAAGAAATTTGTATACATGTTTAGTATGTATTATGTATCATTAGCAATAAACGTTAACTTACTGAACTTTCTCTCTCTCTCTCTCTCTCTCTCTCTCTCTCTCTCTCTCTCTCTCTCTCTCTCTCTCTCTCTCTCACACACACACACACACACACGAATTAACTTTTTTTTTAATATATATCTTTAAACTGACAAAGAAAGGATTTTTTTTTTACCTGAATCATTAGCGACCATAATAAATAAATTGAAGAGACAGGTGAAGGTAGGAGAGAGAGAGAGAGAGAATGACCTTGACCGCCGTAGAAAGCTGACCGTACCGTCTTTTTTGTGAAGGGTCCTACACACCGCTCTCTCTCTCTCTCTCTCTCTCTCTCTCTCTCTCTCTCTCTCTCTCGGCCCATTATCTATCATTATAACAACATACACCTGACTACCTTGTGTGTGTGTGTGTGTGTGTGTGTGTGTGTGTGTGTGTGTGTGTGTACCTCGTAATTTCTCCTCTTTGTGACCTTTATACACACACACACACACACACACACACACACACACACACACACACACACACACACACACGAGAGTTGGGTAAGATAGTAACGGGAATTAAACACGAAAAAAAAAAATACTTCCGTTTATCTTATTTTTCTTCTTCTTCTCCTCCTCCTCCTTCTTCTTCTTCTTCTTCTTCTTCTTCTTCTTCTTCTTCTTCTTCTTCTTCTTCTTCCTCCTCCTTTTACCCATTTTTTTTCTTTACGAGGCTTATTTTTACGATTATTTGAGAGAGAGAGAGAGAGAGAGAGAGAGAGAGAGATAGACAAAACCGGGATTACAAAAAAAAAAAAATAAAATAAAATAAAAAGTGGACGAAAGAAGGTATGGAGATCTTTTCACTTCACAACGACCCCAATTCTCGCACCTGGTAACACACACACACACACACACACACACACACACACACACACACACACACACACACACACTGCATTCCTCACTCCATCTTCCCCAGTTTACTTTGTTTATATTACGTCCACAAGTGTTCCTATTACTATTTACAAAGGTAATGATAGTTAATTAAGGATCAGGAAAGGTAGATTTAATTACGTGCAGGTGTGTGTGGCAGGTGCATGGAGGGAGAGGTGAGGGAAGATGCGAAAAATAATAATTACCCAACTTTGCCAAAAAAAAAATCTAATAATGTCCCAACTTTGCTAGATAAGCCAAACAAGTATCTTTTTATTTTTATTTTTGGGTCTGGCCTATAGCTGGGGTGGGCTTTCTTGGCGGGGCTGGAAGTTGGCCCCAGCCCGTTATGGCGCAGGCAAGTGTTTATAGTGAAGCCATCTTGCTTGGCTCATGCTGCCCCCCTTATCTCATCTTTGATCCTCTTAAGAGAGAATCTAAAGTCCGGGTTGACAGGTTTTCTTCAGGACAGCATGTGGGTAGTCTTAAGCCATTCGGCGGTGACTGAAAAAGCCCAGCTATGGCGGAGGGGCAATCGAACCCACGGCGCCAGCACGCTAACCACTCAGTCACTGCCAAAAAGTGTTCGAATCTCTTACGACAATGCGATACAACTAAAGAAAGACTGACCCAACTTTGCAGAAATAGCCGAACAAGATTCACTTATGTCAATGGCGAGAAAATTCAGGAAGAATGACAACTGCAAAATAAGTCACAATGGTCACTTCTGTCAACAGGAAATCAGAACCTCACGCAAAAAGTCTTCAAGTCTCTTATGAACGGCAAAAACAATAAAAGCTTCAGTCCTTGTGAGTACTTCCCTCTATACCGCTTCCTCCTACTCGTCTTCCTCGTCTTCCTCACAACACCCGACGTGCCCTTGACATTAAGCGTGTAAATGGAACCCGAGTGTCGAAACTGATCCGATACCTTTAGAAATTGCATCAGAACCTACGTAAAAGGAGAAGTAGATGGTAAGAAAGTTAGATAAATAGATAGAGAGGAATTGATAGTAAAGATATGAATAGACAGAGATAGGGGATAGGGTTGTAGAGAGAAATAGACGGGGAAAAAGTTAGCTAAATAAAAATAAACAGAAATAATTAAGCATAGATAGTAAAGTCATATGCATAGGAATAGAGATAGAAGGATAGATAGGTTTAGTTAGAGGTTGAACGTAAAGGTAAGGAATAACAGATGGCAAAAAAAGTTAGAAATAGAAGTAGAGATAAAGAATAGAGTAAAATGATTAGAATCGAGGTAAAGTTGGAGGTTTACATAGAAAGCTTAGTTAGATAAATAGAATACACATGGATAGGAATAGAGATAGAAGGATAGATGATAAGTTTAGTTAGAGGAAAAAAAGTTAGAGAAATAGAAGTAGAGATAAAGAATAGTTAAATTATTTGAATAGAGGTACAATTGGAGGGTTACATAGAAAGCTTAGTTAGATAAATAGAATACATATGAATAGGAATAGAGATAGAAGGATAGATGATAGGTTTAGTTAGAGGTAGAATGTAAAGATAAGGAATTGAGTAAAATGATTTGAATCGAGGTAAAATTGGAGGTTCACATAGGAAGCTTAGTTAGAAATTGACCTCTCTTTCGGCCACCATCAGTAGTAGAAGTAGTAGTAGTAGTAGTAGTAGTAGTAGTAGTAGTAGTAGTAGTAGTAGTAATAGTAGGGTATCAGGACACCTCTCCTCCCGAAATTGACCTCTCTTTCGGCCACCTCTTTTGATTCTTTTTTAGGAGCAGCGAGTAGCGGGCTTTTTATTATTATTATTATTTCCTTTTTTGTGTGCCCTTGAGCTGTCTCCTTTGTTGTAAAAAGAAAAGATAAATAGAATACATATTAAAGTTAGTTAAAGTGGGGGAGAAAGAAGAAAAAAGTAAACAGTAAAGTAAATAAAAATGAAGTAATAGGAACGTTAGGGCGATAACCGAAGTGTGAAATTGGGGATAATAACAATCTTCACGTCCCCAGAGTGTTCCAGGAAAACAAAGAACCCATTAAGAAGCAAGGGCGGTGGTGGCTGACGGGGGGAGAAATAGGGGGTAATGGGATAGAGGGGATGGTGGAGGAGGGGGTGAAGGGGTGAGAGGGAGTAAGGAGGGGATGGTGAAGGAGAAAAGGGGGAGAATAGTAGAGTAGGGGAAGAGGGGGATGGAGGAAGAGGAGGAGGAGAAGGGGGAAAGGGAGAGGATGGTAGAGGAAGGGGTGAAGGGGAGAATGGAGATGATGGATGGGGAGAAAGAATGCAAGGGTTGGAAGGGGTGACGATAGGGAGATGGAGGAAGAGGAGGAGGGGGAGGAGGAAGAATACAGAATTGGGGGGGAAGGGGACTGATGTGAAGGGGTGTAGGGGGAAGGGGAGAGGGGATGGAAGGGTGGTGGGAAGGGGGAGAGGGGAAACAGGGAGGGGAAAAGGGAGTGGGGAGGAGGACGGGGGAGTGGGGGTGGATAAAACGCATAGCAAGGTTAGACTATGCACGGTTCCTTCCGCTAACCACAATGATTATAATTATTATCAAATTTTTTTTTTTGTTTCCACTATATCGAAAGAGCTTGAATTTCCCCAAGGACTTTGTGTGCTCTGTTTTCCTTCTCTTTTCTTTTCTTCCCTTCCCTTTTCTCTCCTCTTTTCTTCCCTTTCTCCTGTCTTCTTTAATCTTCCCTTCCCTTCCCTTCTCTCCTGCCTCCTCTTTTCATCCCTTTCCTGTCCTTTCTCCTGTTTTCTTTAATCTTCCCTTCCCTTCCCTTCTCTCCTGCCTCCTCTTTTCATCCCTTTCCTGTCCTTTCTCCTGTTTTCTTTAATCTTCCCTTCCCTTCCCTTCCCTCCTCTCTCCTCTTTTCTTCCCTTTCCTGTCCTTTCTCCTGTTTTCTTTATTCTTCCCTTCCCTTCCCTTCCCTCCTGTCTCCTCTTCTCATCCCTTTCCTGTCCTTCCTCTCGTCTTCTTTAATCTTCCCTTCCCTTTCCTTCCCTTTCCCTCCCCATCCTTCCCTTCCCTTTCCTTTTCTTTCTCTATGTTACCTTACTCTCCCTCTACTACTACTACTACTACTACTACTTTTACTACAACCACCACTACCAACACTATTACTATTATTAAGATCCCTAAACACGAGGGTGGGAGTTAAGTAATACGTAGAGAAACGTGAACGGATATCCTGCGACTTTCTGATATCCGGATTCGACCAAAGAAATCCAGACTTCGCTAAGCATATACCCGGACGACAAAGAGAAATTACGTAGGAATGATGATGTGAGGGTTTTGTGTGTGTGTGTGTGTGTGTGTGTGTGTGTGTGTGTGTGTGTGTGTGTGTGTGTGTGTGTGTATCACCCTCGCCATAATCATGTTTTCCCACTGTCTACGGAAATGCCTCTCAAAAACAACAACAACAACAACAACAAGAGCAATTAAAAAACGTGTTCCTTCTGTGTAGCGAACTCGTTGCGTCATGATGTGTTGAGTGTATATGTTCCATCTTGTCCCGTCGTCACTGTATATATCTTTGTAAGCATTGTTCTACGGAAATGCCCCTCAAAAACAACAACAACAACAACAACAACAGCAATTAAAAAACGTGTTCCTTCTGTGTAGCGAACTCGTTGCGTCATGATGTGTTAAGTGCTTGATATCTTCCATCTTGTCTTGTCATCATTGTAATATATCTTTGTAAGTATTGTACTCATTATTTTTTTTGTTTTTGTTTTTCAGTGATCTTGTTTCGCCTACTTGTCTTTTGTTTATTTCTTGTCGTTATTCTTTTGTTTTTTGTTTATTTCTTGTCGTTATTCTTTTGTTTTTTGTTTATTTCTTGTCGTTATTCTTTTGTTTTTGTTTATTTCTTGTCGTTATTCTTTTGTTTTTGTTTATTTCTTGTCGTTATTCTTTTGTTTTTGTTTATTTCTTGTCGTTATTCTTTTGTGTTTGTTTATTTCTTGTTATTCTTTTGTTTTTCGTATTTTTTTAAGTATTTGTCTGTTTTCTTGTTTGTTTCGTTATGTTTATCTCATTTTATCTATTTCTATCTTTTTATTATTTTTTTCTACTTCATTTTTACTAATTATCGTATTTTTTTTTTTTTTTGTCTATTATCACAGTGACGTTTTCTCATACCTGTGTTTCCTTTGTTTCACCTGACTGGCTGCGTGGAAATCTAATCAATTCCTTTTTACTCATTTTTCATTAACTTTTATATATACTATCTCATCTACTTCCTCTCTATTATCTACTCATTTCATTATCTTTTGTATCTATCTATCTTACTCATTTCCTCTCTATTACACATTTCTCATATCTTTTCTATCTACTATCTTATCTATTATCTACTCATTTCATTATCTTTTGTATCTATCTATCTTACTCATTTCCTATCTATTACTCATTTCTCATTATCTTTTCTATCTATCTTATCTATTTCTTCTTTATTATCTTCTCATTTCATTATCTTTTGTATCTATCTATCTCACTTATTTCTTATCTCCTTCTCAAATCATTATCTTTGTTTTACTATTTCCTACGAACTTTTCAATCACATCGACTACATTTTTTTTATCATCCATACCTGTGTTGCTCTATCTCACCTGCATGACTACGAGGACGTCTAATTGATTCTTTATACACTAAAACGTTTCCCTACAGTGACGTCATCGCAGTAACGTTTAATAACCTTTTTTGTAGTCATTTATCATTATCGTGACGTTTCAACTATTACTACTACTATTACTGTTACCTGTGTTCCTCTATATCACCTGCATGGCTACCTGGAAGTCTAATTGATTCTCTTTTACACTCAGACTTTCTCCTATAGTGACGTCATTGCACTGTTTTCCTACTGTCGCGAGGGAAGTCTTAAAACCGTCATTGCCCATCGTAGCTTATATGAATTTTAACCTTATCTCTTTTCCCTTTGTCTCTCCGGCGTCTCAGTTTCCCTTTGTACCTTATAGATGTATTTAAACCCTTTACTCGGCTCTAAGTCTTTTCTGAATGCTAATCCTTCTCCATAAACTCTTCCTCTTTTTCATTTTCTTCTTCTCCATATATTCTTCCTCTTTTCCATTTTCTTTTCTTCTTCCTCTTCCTCCTTCTCTTATTCAATTCCCATTCACCTCCTCTATCAACTCTTTCTCTTCTTTTCATTTTTCTTGTTTTCTTCTTCTTCTTTCATGATAAGGCAAATCTAATGTTTTTTTTTCTACCTACTCTAGCAAAAAGGCTTTCTACTGAACACTTTCTATATTTCAGACGCCGTTAAAAATATATAATAATTCTTAAGTCTTTCCTGATATAATGACACGCCCCTTAATGATTTTTTCTACTCCAGCAACAAGGCTTTCTACAGAACACTTTCTATACTCAGACTCCGTTAAAAATATATAATAAATCTTGTCTTTTCTGATACAAGATTTTTTACTACCTATTCTATCAACAAGGCTTTCTACTGAACACTTTATATACCTCAGACTCCGTTAAAAATATATACTAAATCTTAAGTCTTTCCTGATACAAGATTTTTTCCTATCTATTCTATCAACAAGGCTTTCTACTGCACACTTTATATACCTCAGACTCCGTTAAAAATATATAATAAATTTTAAGTCTTTCCTGATTCAAGATTTTTTCCTATCTATTCTAGCAACAAGGCTTTCTAATGAACACTTTATATACTCAGACTAAGTTAAAAATATATAATAAATCTTAAGTCTTTCCTGGTACAAGATTTTTTCCTACCTATTCTATCAACAAGGCCTCCTACTGAACACTTTATATACTCAGGTTCCGTTAAAAATATATAATAAATCTTAAGTCTTTTCTGGTACAAGATTTTTTCCTATCTATTCTATCAACAAGGCCTCCTACTGAACACTTAATATACCTCAGACTCCGTTAAAAATATATAATAAATCTTCAGTCTTTCCTGATACAAGATTTTTTACTACCTAATCTATCAACAAGGCTTTCTACTTAAAACTCCTCTATCATGTTAGCTACACAGACGTAAGATGCGGCCCTTAACACAATCTTAATACACATGATACGACGTCACAACACGACTTCATCATACTGAGACAAATATGTAACCTTTCCATTGTTATTACTCACTCTCGATGTAACGTCAGGTCAGGTGAGGTCAGTGTACAGACAACAGAACAGTCCTACCTTATCAGACGAGACCCAACCTCCCAGATCCTACCTGTATGCGGTCCCCTCACGATGACTAACTCTGGGCCGCTCAAGATCTCTTCCCCTTCTTATTAGTTCTGTTTCAAGCAAGCACATAAACACACACACACACACACACACACACACACAAGTAAGCAAGTAAATTTAACCACTTTCACTCCTTTGCTTTAATTTATGGGTCTTTTGCTGTGCGTGTGTGTGTGTGTGTGCGTGTGTGTGTGTGTGTGTGTGTGTGTGTGTATTACGTTTTCCTCTCCCCTTCTCTTATTTCTCCTTCCTTTTCCTTTCCTTTCTTTCCCTTCCCTTCCCTTCCTTTCTTAGCCACTAAACTATACTACTCTCTCTCTCTCTCTCTCTCTCTCTCTCTCTCTCTCTCTCTCTCTCTCTCTCTCTCTCTCTCTCTCTCTCTCTCTCTCTCTCTCTCTCTCTCTCTCAATAATATAACCTCGACTTTATTTTTGCTAAGCTTTACATTGCGTTAACTAAATTCGAAGGCAGCAACAGTGTTCGTCGTAAGGGCTATCAGGGGAAGGGGAGTCAAATTACCCTTTATGGCAGGTGAGTATATCAATCACCTGGACATCTGTAGGTCACGCAAGCACCTGAACACGTATGGCAGCCTTGTAAGAGTGTTTTGGCCAGGTGAAGGTTTATCTGCCCAAGCCGTCTAGTTGCTAAGGCTGTGTTTGGGGTAAGCATGTTTAATTGGTTCGCGCGCACAGGTGTTTCCAAGGTAAGATGTGTTTATATGTCCAGTGATTTTTTTCTTCAATTTCTTCTCCCTACTCCATTTTCTTCTTCTTCTCTCTTATTTTCTTCCTTTCCCTCTCTCTCTTTTTCTTTCACTCGTCCTTTCGTTTCCTTTTTCCAGTTTTCCTTCCTTTTCCTATCCTATTTTTTCCTTATTCTCCTTTCCCTTCCATACCATGCCCTGCCCCTTCCTCCTCTTTTCTTTCATTTTCCTATCCTATTTTCCTTATTTTCCTTTCCTTTCCATTCCCTCCCTTCCATACCATGCTCTGTCCCTCCCTCCCCTCTTCTCCCATTTCCATTTTTTCCTTCCTTTTCCTATCCTATTTTCCCTTATTTTCCTTTCCCTTTCATTCCCTCCCTTCCATACCATGCTCTGTCCCTCCCTCCCCTCTTCTTTCATTTCCATTTTTTTTCCTTTCCTATTCCAGTTTTCCTTATTTTCCTTTCCTTTTCCTATCCTATTTTTCCGTATTTTCCTTTCCTTTTCATGCCTTTTTCATGCCCTCCTCTTTTCTTTCGTTTCCATTTTTTCCTTCCATTTTCTTTCCTATCCTATCCAATTTTCTTTCCGATCCTTTCCTTTTCATTCCCTCCACTCCTTCGCATTTCCTCCCTTCCTTTCAATTCCCTCCTCGTTCCTCTCCTTCCTCCCTTGATTCCGCTCCACAAAAAATAACAACATAAAATTACCCCCCACCAAAAAAAAAAAGAAAGTCTCAAGGTTCCGCTTTAGCAAACAGAAATGCCAAGTAAAACAGGGAAGGCAATAAACTGAGGCAAATACTCATCGATCACTGACTCAAGGGGATTCATTAGTGGTTGCCAAGCCTCCTTACGTCGCGGGCAAGGGCGGCGCGTCGTAAAACATTCATAACCGCGATAAAAATGTCTCCTGTCCGTCAACCTGTTCCGTCCTTCCCATCACTGCTTGGCCTTCAGCTGGTCTTATGCAGTACCCTCGTTGCCTCCTCCTCCTCCTCCTCCTCCTCTTTTTATTCAGCTTCATACTATACTCCTCCTTCTCCATCTACCTCCTTCTCTTCTTTTTCTTCTTCTTCTTCCTTTTCTTATTCAATTTCCATGCTCCTCCTTCTCTATCTGTCCCTTCCTCTTCTTTTTCTTCTTCTTCTTCTTCTTCCTCCTCTTATTTAATATTCATGCTCCTCCTCTATCTCCCATTCCTCTTCTTTTTTTCTTTTTCTTGTTTTTCTTTCTTCTTCTTCTTCCTCCTCCTCCACCTTTTATTCAACACCAATGCTCCTCCTAATCCATCTCCTTTTCTTCTTCATTAGCCCCCTACACACAAACGTCTCTTAAATAAACGAAAAACACACATACATTCCAAACAGCAAGTCACTCACGTATTGATAACAGAAAGTGGGGGGTTGACAGGGGGGCGGGGTACGGGCGGGGGCGGTCTCCCTTATCCACTCCCCCGCACCCATGCCTTGACGGGGCGGAGTGGCGGCGCGCGAGCAGAACAACCATACCGGGACTCGAACTTGGGACACGAGAGGAAGGGCGCGAGGAAGTGTACTGAGGGAGTGTGAATCCGCGACTGTGCGTGCATGTGTGTGTGTGTGTGTGTGTGTGTGTGTGTGTGTGTGTGTGTGTGTGTACCGGAAAATCACCTACACCTCCATTTTTAAACTATTTTCCTACCTCCTTTGTGTTTTATTATCTCTCTCTCTCTCTCTCTCTCTCTCTCTCTCTCTCTCTCTCTCTCTCTCTCTCTCTCTCTCGACAATGCACAGAGAGAGAGAGAGAGAGAGAGAGAGAGAGAGAAATACTATAGATTAAAAGGGAAGATTTCAAGGAACTGTCCGACGGAGATGGAGGAGGAGGAGGAGGAGGAGGATGGGGAAGAGGAGGAAGGCAGAAAAGGGAGGGGGGGGGATGATTACCTATTATGTAATTGAGGAGGAGGAGGAGGAGGAGGAAGAAAAAAAGAACCCACTCCCCAATCTCTCTCTCTCTCTCTCTCTCTCTCTCTCTCTCTCTCTCTCTCTCTCTCCCACGTTCTCTTACACACAAGCAAACTAAAAAATCGCAATACCTCCAATTTCTACTTTTTTATCAAGAGTGAAGAAAGGAAATTCCCAGGGATGGCCCAACTTTCTTCCCTCCCTCCCTTCTCTCTCTCTCTCTCTCTCTCTCTCTCTCTCTCTCTCTCTCTCTTCTTCCCTCCCTCCCTCTCGTTTCCTCCTCCTTGCTCCAGTTTCCAAGCTTCGCAATGAAACACGAAACGCTGTTATAAAAATCCTTGTATCGAGTGTTTGGTTTTGATAGACAAGGAGAGAATGGCAAGTAAAGACGAGAAAAAATATAAGGAAGCCAAGCAGTAAATCTCTTTCAGTATATTGAAAACCTCAAAATCATGGAGACTATAGTTAGATGTAAGAGGGTCTGTGTTCCTTTTTTCCTTTCCGTTCTGCCTATGGCCGGGGCAGGCCTTCATGGTGGGTCTGGTGGTCGGCCCAGGCCGTTATGGCGCAGGCAAGTGTTTATAGCGGCGCCATCTTGCTTGGCTCATGCTGCCCCCCTGAAGCTCATCTTTGATCCTCTCTTTAGAGAGAGGATCCAGAGTCCGGATTGACAGGTGGTCTTCAGGACAGCATGTGGGTAGTCCACTCGGCGGTGACTGAAAAATCCCAGCTTGTGGCAATGGGCGGGACGCGAACCTGGTGCTCCTGGACGCCGCGCCCGTACGTTAACCACTCAGCCACCGCCTTGTCTGATTATGTACGTACATTTATGTAAAACCATAAAATCAATAAATGCCACATGACGCTGTGTTCCCAGTTCCTTACAATGCCAAACCAAGAGTCCTTGACTCTGCCATCACTGGCGAAGAATAGGATTAGAATAGAATAGAATATACCATGAAATTATTAAGCGCCGCAGGACTCCTAATGTTCCCATTCCCTGTACATGTTAAACCACACCAAGAGGAGTCCCTGACCCTCGCCGTCACTGCCACACGCACCGGAGATTCAATCTTCGCCGGACCAAACCAATTCCTGGCAGAGTGAGTGGCGGCCTCGCGGAAAGCCGTGCGCGCAGACCTTAATCAGTTGGCTCGCGGCGTTGCAACAGACTACAGACGCTTGTGGAGGTACATGCAGAAAGGGCTTAATGATAAGGCCTCCCGTTTGTCCGCGTGGTAACGTGTTACAATGAAACTAAATAAAGAAAGAGCGATGAGGGAGCCGGCGGGGTGAAGCAAGCACGGTGATACACCACACCACCCCTCACGTCACACCAGCCACACCACACCACACCAGCCACGCCACACCACACCTCACGTCACACCAGCCACACCACACCACACGTCACACCAGCCACGCCACACCAGCCACACCACCCCTCACGTCACACCAGCCACGCCACACCAGCCACACCACACCTCACGTTACACCAGCCACACCACACCAGCCACGCCACACCAGCCACACCACACCTCACGTCACACCAGCCACACCACACCTCACGTCACACCAGCCACACCACACCACACGTCACACCAGCCACACCACACCTCACGTCACACCAGCCACACCACACCTCACGTCACACCAGCCACACCACACCAGCCACGCCACACCACACCTCACGTCACACCAGCCACACCACACCTCACGTTACACCAGCCACGCCACACCAGCCACACCACCCCTCACGCCACACCACACGTCATACCAGCCACACCACACCTCACGTCACACCAGCCACACCACACCACACCAGCCACGCCACACCACACCTCACGTCACACCAGCCACACCACACCACACGTCACACCAGCCACACCATCTCACTAGGGTTGCCATGCAGTACATAAATTACAGATATCAGTTCCACAACGGAGAGCGAGATGTTCCGTTCCTTATTTTTCAGAGCTCAAGGTGGCAAACCGAGGCGAGTCTGAAGCAGTTAAGTTTGTACTCTATAGAAGGCTGGGGCATTACTCGCCTTCTTCCCTATTTCAAGATCACTCCCTTAATACACCTTTTCTAGGACCATTTCATTTAAAGGTCGGTTTATTTCCTCCACCAAAATCAATCCCTGAATACTGCACCTTATCAAATACCTTTTCGAAGACTACGTTGTTTTGTCTGTTTCTTTCCTCCAAATTCAATCTTTTACTATCCCTGCAGCATATCAAACACCTTTTTTAAGACCTTTTCGTTTCAATGCCGGCAACTTTCTCCTTCAAAATCAATCCCTTAATATCCCTGCAACATATCAAACACCTTTTTTAAGACTTTTCGTTTTAATGTCGGCTACTTTCCTCCTTCAAAATAAGTCCCTTAATATCCCTGTAACGTATCAAACACCTTTCCTAAGACCTTTTCGTTTCATGGTCAGCTAGTTTCCTCCTTCAAAATCAATCCCTTATATCCCTGCAACATATCAAACACCTTTCCTAAGACTCCTTCGTTTCATGTTCAACTTCTTTCCTCCTTCAAAATCAAACCCTTAATATCCCTTGCAACATATCAAACACCTTTTTTAAGACCTTTTCGTTTCATGTTCAACTTCTTTCCTCCTTCAAAATCAATCCCTTAATATCCCTTGCAACATATCAAACACCTTTTTTAAGACCTTTTCGTTTCAATGCCGGCAACTTTCTCCTTCAAAATCAATCCCTTAATATCCCTGCAACATACCAAACACCTTTTTTAAGAACTTTTCGTTTTAATGTCGGCTACTTTCCTCCTTCAAAATAAATCCCTTAATATCCCTTGCAACGTATCAAACACCTTTTTAAAGACCTTTTCGTTTCAAGGTCAGCTACTTTCCTTCTTCAAAATCAATCTTTTATTATCCCTGCAACATACCAAACACCTTTTTTAAGACCTTTTCGCTTCATGGTCAGCTACTTTCCTCCTTCAAAATCTCTCCCTTAATATCCCTGTAACGTATCAAACACCTTTTTTAAGACCTTTTCGTTTTAATGCTGGATACTTTCCTCCTTCAAATTCAATCTTTTATCATCCCTGCAACATTCCAAACACCTTTTTTAAGACCTTTTCGTTTCAATGTCGGCTACTTTCCTCCTTCAAAATCTTTCCCTTAATATCCCTGCAGCATATCAAACACCTTTTTTAAGACCTTTTCGTTTCAAGGTCAGCTACTTTCCTTCTTCAAAATCAATCTTTTATTATCCCTGCAACATATCAAACACCTTTCCTAAGACTCCTTCGTTTCATGTTCAACTTCTTTCCTCTTTCAAAATCAATCCCCTAATATCCCTTGCAATATATCAAACATCTTTTCTAAGACTCCTTCGTTTCTTGGCCATCTTCTTTCCTCCTTCAAATTCATCTTCTTTACGACTTCTTTACGCACTTCATCAAACGCCTATCCTATGACCAATTATTTTCATGGCCACCTGCTTTCCTACTTCAGAAGAAATCCTTGACCATCCCTGCATCTTATCAACTACGTTTTCCTGACCCTTGTTTCCTGACCAGATTCTTTCCTACTTGGAGATGACATTTCCGCTGAGTTGCCAGTAAGGAAAAGCAATAAATAAGAAAACAACACATGTCCAGAATATAAAACAGCACGATACAAGATGACACAGCAGATGAAGAAGGGGAAGAGAGGGGAATGACTGTAAGAACGAATAAGATACAGAATGAAAAGGTAAAATATGAAAAAAGAACTTGAGGGTTACTGAAAGAGAGCAAAAGGGATGAACAAAAGAAATCCATGACCATCCCTGCATCTATTCAACTACGATCTCATGACCCTCGTTTGACCCTCGTTTCAAAGCCGGATTCTTTCCTACTTGGAGATGACATTTCCGCTGAGTTGCCAGTAAGGAAAAGCAATAAATAAGAAAACAACACATGTCCAGAATATAAAACAAGATATTCGGCACCCCGGCAGCACGATACAAGATGACACAGCAGATGAAGAAGGGGAAGAGAGGGGAATGACTGTAAGAACGAATAAGATACAGAATGAAAAGGTAAAATATTAAAAAAGAACTTGAGGGTTATTGAAAGAGAAAGCAAAAGGGATGACGAAAGAGGAAAGGACACGGTTGGAAAAGGGAAAAAGGAAAAACGACAGGAAAGGATGGCGGCTTATGGCTGGGGCAGGCATTCTTGGTGGGTCCTGATGGTCGACCCCAGTCCAATATGGCGCAAGGAAGAGTTTATAGTGGCGCCATCTTTCTTGGTTCATGCGCTCCCAGGAGTTCATATTTGAGCCTCTTATAGAGCGAATCTAGAGTCCCGGTCACCGTTGCCAGATTGTCGTACTCAGCACCAATAATTAACCATTCAAACGATAACCATATATGAACAGTTATTTGGGTGATGGAAGCAGTTTTTGGATCGGAAATCGGCAAACATGAG
>NC_066532.1:15952651-15970151 GCF_024679095.1 Eriocheir sinensis | reverse complement strand
CAACTCCCTTTAACGCCCTTCCCCTTTCCTCCTCCTCTTCTCTCTCTCTCTCTCTCTCTCTCTCTCTCTCTCTCTCTCTCTCTCTCTCTCTCTCTCTCTCTCTCTCTCTCTCTAGTCTCTCCGTCTCTCCTCATTCTTTCCTCTGTAATATCTCATCTCCATTTTTCCTTTCTTTCTTTCTTCCTTCCTGCCTTTCTACTTCTTGTCAAGCAACATATTGATTATCTCCTCTTCCTCTTCTTCCTCTTCTTCCTCTTCCTCCTCCTCCTCCTCCTCCTCCTCCTTCTCCTCCTCTTCCTCCTTCTCCTCCTCCTGCAGTCAAAATGTCATCTAGGCTTTAGTTTTAATTGCCTCAAAAAAAAAAAAAAAAAAAAGTGTTGGGGTCAGAGATTTCAACACAGGCAAGGAAGTGAGCCAAAGCGTCTCTCTCTCTCTCTCTCTCTCTCTCTCTCTCTCTCTCTCTCTCTCTCTCTCTCTCTCTCTCTCTCTCTCTCTCTCTCTCTCTCGGAAAGGGAATGGAATGGAATGGAAGGGAAGGAGAGGGATGGGATGGGATGGGAATGGAATGGAAGAGAAGGGAAGGGAAGGGAAGGGAAGGGAAGAGAAGGGAAGAGATGGGAAGGGAAGGGATGGAAAGGGAAGAGAAAGGAAGGAAAGGGAAGAGAAGGAAGGAAGGGAAGAGAAGGGAAGAGAAAGGAAGGAAAGGGAAAAGAAGGGAAGGGAAGAGAAGAGAAGAGAGGAGAAGGGAAGGGAAAGGAAGGGAAGGGAAGAGAAAGGAAGGGAAGGGAAGAGAAAGGAATGGTAGGGGAGGAGAAGGAATGGTAAGGGAAGAGAAGGAATGGTAAGGGAAGGGAAGGGAAGAGAGAGGAAGGGAAGAGAAAAGAAGGGGAGGGAAGAGAAGGGAAGGAATGCAAGTGAAGGGGGGAAATGGTAAAAAAATGAAGGGCAAAGTTAGTGGCCCATCACGTCCCTGACCTACACACACACACACACACACACACACACACACACACACACACACACACACACATACACACACACAAGGACCAATAAATATCACGTTTGAATTTCCTATACACACAAGCTTCCTCCTCCTCTTCCTCCTCCTCCTCCTCCTCCTGAAGACGAAGAAGAGGTGAGGAAAGATAAAGAAAGGAGAGGAGAGAAGACTGAAGACGAAGGAGAGGAGGAGGAGGAGGAGGAGGAGGAGGTGAGGAAAGGAAGAGAAAGGAGAGGAGAGAGGAGGCAAAGAGGAAAATGAGGTAAAAACAGAAAAAAAAGTGGAGAGAGGAGAGAAAATGAAGACGAGGAAGAGAGAGAGAGAGAGAGAGAGAACAAACCGGGTAGAGAAACACAGCTTAAGGCGAGGGACGGAAGAATGGGCAAGGTGGTGGTGGTGGTGGTTATATGGCATAGCGAGGCGTGGTGAAGGCGTGGTGAAGGCGTGTTGCTGGCGTGGTGATGGCGTGGTGTAGCGGGTCGTGAAGAGTTTTAGTGGACACGGTATAAGAGGTGTTCTGCGGAGGCCACGCCCTGGGGCTCGTAAGACGTCCCCTTAAGACAGCTAGAAAGTCACACTCGTATTAAAGTCACACGCTCAGGTTCATTATCATCATCTATTACTTGAAAGCGATTACGAGCGGTGAATTTTTTTTTTTTTTTTTGGGGGGGGGGGGGTCGAGAACATTAGCTTTTTACCTGGCAGACTTCTCGTATAAATAGAGAAAGTCAAACACACACACACTCTTGATTTTCCTCTCTTTCCCTCTCTCTCTCTCTCTCTCTCTCTCTCTCTCTCTCTCTCTCTCTCTCTCTCTCTCTCTAAAAAAAAAGCTATGGGTGAGTGGTCAGCGTACGCGAGCTAGCCATGGGTGAGTGGCTAGCCTGCGGGCACAGCGACTAAGAGGACCAGGGTTCGCGTCCCGCCCACCGCTACGAACAAGCTGGCAATTTTTCAGTCACCGCCGAGTGGCCCAAGACAACCCACCAGCTGTCCTGAAGACCACCTGTCGACCCGGACTCTGGATTCACTCACAAATTTAGAGGATCAAATGAACTCCGTGGGGGGAACATGAGCCGAGCAGGATGGCGCCACTATAAACACTTGCCTGCGCCATAACAAGCGGGGGCAGACCACCAGGACCCACCAAGAAACCCTACCGTCGCCATAGACAACGCAAAAAAAAAGAAGGAAAAAAAGGTTCACCAACAGTCACGGATGAGTGGAACAGGCTCGCCAGTCATGTTGTGAGTGCCAATGTGATTAGTACTATGAAGAAGAGGTTAGACCGTTAGACGCATTCATGGATAGAGTGAGGTTCGGTTTGCAGGAGCTGCCTTGTATAGAACTACCGGCCTCTTGCAGACTCCTTATGTTCTTATGTTCTTATTCTCATGATCTGATGTTCTAATCCTAATGTTCTTATGTTCTTATCCTTATGTTCTTCTCATAATCTTATGTTCTTATCCTTATGTTCTTCTCATGATCTTACGTTCTAATCCTAATGTTCTTATGTTCTTATCCTTATGTTCTTTTGCTGTTATCCTTATGTTCTTCTCATGATCTTATGTTCTAATCCTAATGTTCTTATGTTCTTATCCTTATGTTCTTTTGTTTTTATCCTTGTGTTCTCATGATCTTACGTTCTAATCCTAATGTTCTTATGTTCTTATCCTTATGTTCTTTTGCTGTTATCCTTATGTTCTTCTCATGGTCTTATGTTCTTTGATCCCGACCTATCCCGCACCTTCAGTTCTTCATATCATTCGTAGTTTGAGGGTAGACAACAGCACCGGAGACACATTGGCCCAAGTGTACCATCATGAATTTCGTTAGGCACCACTCTTCCTCCCTGGCCTTGTATGAATCACGAGTACTTGCATACTTTCAAATCTTAACAATTCATTTTTTTCTGCCGGCAACACCTGTACACAAATATACTGTCCGAACTGTACCCGTGAGTTTCGTTAGGCACCAGTCTTTCTCCCTGGCCTTGTATGAATCACGAGTACTTGCAGACTTTCAAACCATCATAATTCTTTTTCTTTCCGGCGACACCTGCACACAAATATACTGCCCGAATTATGAGCCTATGAGTTTCGTTAGGCACCACACGTTAACCTTGACCTCATTCAGACCACAACAACTGCTACACACTCGTTGCTTCATTAGTTTCACAGGACGACAGCTATGGACATTTCTCTCTTCTTCGGTGATGCCCATAGCGACGGTGGGCTGTTTTGAGGGGCCTCTTAGATGACCCCAGGCTGATAGTGGCGCGGGTGAAATTGATTTATAGTGTCTGCCGTGATGTATGTATGCCTCTTGCCCTGACTATGATGACTCAACTATGTGATATGATTAGACAAGACTCGTTTTCCTTGACCCGCTTCATATTGCGACTACTACGACACGCTTTCTGTTCTTCATATCATTAGATTTATGGAGAGGACAACTGCAGAAAGATAAAATTAACTAACCTGAACTCCTCCTCCTCCTCCTTCTCCTACTCCTGAAGACGAAGGAGGTGAAGAGAGGAACAGAAAGGAGAGGAGAGAGAACAGAAGACGAAGGAGAGAAGGAGGAGGAGGAGGAGGAGGAGGAGGTGAGGAAGGAAGAGAGAGGAGAGTATAGAAGAGGATAAAACTAACCTAACTGTGATATAATGAGTCTAGCTATGCATCACAAGTTCCAGTCAAGTTCAAGTTCAAGTCTATTCACTCCTACACGTTTTCCATTCTCCATATCATTATTTTTAAGGGGGGAACAACTGTAAAAATGATATACTAACCTAACTATGTGATAAAATGAATCTAGTTATGCATCACACGTTCAAATCAAGTTCAAGTTCAAGTCTATTCACTCCTACACGTTTTCCATTCTCCATATCATTATTTTTAAGGGGGGAACAACTGTAAAAATGATATACTAACTTAACTATGTGATATAATGAGTCTAGCTATGCATCACAAGTTCAAATCAGGTTCAAGTTCAAGTCTATTCACTCCTACACGTTTTCCATTCTCCATATCATTATTTTTAAGGGGGGAACAACTGTAAAAATTATATACTAACCTAACTGTGATTTGAGTCTAGCTATGCATCACAAGTTCAAATCAGGTTAAAGTTCAAGTTTATACACTCCTACACGCTTTCCATTCTCTATAGCACTAGTTTTAAGGGGGGAACCACTGTAAAAATAATATACTAACTTAACTATGTGATATAATGAGTCTAGCTATGCATCACAAGTTCAAATCAGGTTAAAGTTCAAGTTTATACACTCCTACACGCTTTCCATTCTCTATAGCACTAGTTTTAAGGGGGGAACAACTGTAAAAATAATATACTAACCTAACTATGTGATAAAATGAGTCTAGCTATGCATCACACGTTCAAATCAAGTTCAAGTCTTATCTATTCACTCCTACACGTTTTCCATTCTCCATATCATTATTTTTAAGGGGGGAACAACTGTAAAAATACTATACCCACTTAACTATGTGATAAAATTAATCTAGTTATGCATCACACGTTCAAATCAGGTTAAAGTTCAAGTTTATACACTCCTACACGCTTTCCATTCTCTATAGCACTAGTTTTAAGGGGGGACCAACTGTAAAAAATGATATACCAATTTAACAATGTGATAAAATTAATATAGTTAGGCATCACACGTTCTCCTTGACCTACATATTATCACGAGCAACTACAAAATACTTCAAATTCTCCTTAGTATCGATTTTATGGGAAGAACAACTGTAAATGTGATATACTAACTTAACTATGCCATTTAATGAGTCTAGTTATGAATCACACGTTCAAATCAGACTGTAATTCAAATCTATACAATACTACATGCTTTCCATTCTCTATATCATTAGTCTTATTGGAGGGGCAACTATAGAAAACACATAGGTCGGTGCTCTTAGACGCCTCCACCCCTCTCATTAACTATTTCCAAAGGGCATAAAGGATATCAATCGGGTTCTCAGGAGTGATTCTTCAGGTTCACGGTGCAGAAGAAGGGTCAGACTACCACCGGGGTCATAAAACTACCCCTGGAAATGCCCTAAACTAATACATTAACTATTTTCAAGGGCCGTGAGTGTTTTTTTTAGGTTCCCGGTACAGAGGAAGGCTCAGACAACCACCGGGGTCATAAAACTACCCCTGGAAATGCCCTAAACTAATACATTAACTATTTTCAAAGGCCGTGAGTGTTTTTTTAGGTTCACGGTACAGAGGGTCAGACTACCACCAGGGTCATAAAACTACCCCTGGAAATGACCTAAACTCCTACATCAACTATTTTCAAAGGGCATAAAGGAGATCAATTGGGTTTTCAGGAGTGTTTCTTTAGGTTCACGGTACAGAAGAAGGGTCAGACTGCCACCAGGGTCATAAAACTACCCCTGGAAATGCCCACAACTCTAAACTATTTTCAAAGGCCGTGTGTGTGTTTTTTCAGGTTCACGGTGCAGAAGAAGGGTCAGACTACCACCAGGGTCATAAAACTACCCCTGGAAATGCCCTAAACTAATACATTAACTATTTTCAAAGGCCGTGAGTGTTTTTTTTAGGTTCACGGTACAGAGGAAGGGTCAGACTACCACCAGGATTATAAAACTACCCCTGGAAATGCCCGAAACTCCTACATCAACTATTTCCAAAGGGCATAAAGGAGATCAATCGGGTTCTTAGGAGTGATTCTTTAGGTTCACGGTGCAGAAGAAGGGTCAGACTGCCACCAGGGTCATAAAACTACCCCTGGAAATGCCCTAAACTAATACATTAACTATTTTCAAAGGCCGTGAGTGGTTTTTTTAGGTTCACGGTACAGAGGAAGGGTCAGACTACCACCAGGATCATAAAACTACCCCTGGAAATGCCCGAAACTCCTACATCAACTATTTTCAAAGGGCATAAAGGAGATCAATTGGGTTTTCAGGAGTGTTTCTTTAGGTTTACGGTACAGAAGAAGGGTCAGACTACCACCGGGGTCATAAAACTACCACTGGAAATGACCTAAACTCCTACATCAACTATTTTCAAAGGGCATAAAGGAGATCAATTGGGTTTTCAGGAGTGATTCTTTAGGTTCACGGCACAGAAGAAGGCTCAGACAACCACCAGGGTCATAAATCTACAGCTGGAAATGCCCACAACTCCTACAATCATTATTTTCAAGGGCCGTGAGTGTTTTTTTTAGGTTCACGGCACAGAAGAAGGGTCAGACTACAACCAGGGCCATAAAACTACCCCTGGAAATGCCCGAAACTCCTACAATCATTATTTTCAAGGGCCGTGAGTGGTTTTTTTTTAGGTTCACGGTACAGAAGAAGGGTCAGACTACAACCAGGGCCATAAAACTACCCCTGGAAATGCCCGAAACTCCGCCGCATACCTAAATGTTCAAGAGTATGACCTGTAATGACCTAAGAGTGTGATATAATGAGCCTGGTTGTCTTTCGCGTTATCCTCGACCTAAATGGAATGACGAGTGACTTTGTACTTTCAATTCTTCTTTGCAGTCGTCATTTAAATATTTCCCCGCCTAGAACAGAATCCAACCCCTTAACTTAGGATCGAGTCTACCTGGGATCGTCAACACCTTTTAATAATTAGTTGTTTTCCTTCACCTGGATTGATTAATAGACCACTAGCTTCTCTCTCTCTCTCTCTCTCTCTCTCTCTCTCTCTCTCTCTCTCTCTCTCTCTCTCTCTCTCTCTCTCTCGATGATATTTAAGATGAGCCTGACTATCAACCTTACACACACACACACACACACACACACACACGAGTACTTTTCTCCCTTCTAATAACCTTGAAAGTACATTGTGTGTGTGTGTGTGAGAGAGAGAGAGAGAGAGAGAGAGAGATGGAGAAAGCGGAGAGAAGTGAAGGGAGGAGGAGGAGGAGGAGGGTGACAACGAGGATGTAAGATTATTTGAGAGGAGAAAAGGAGGAAGGGGAAGAAAGGGAAGTAGACAGAAGAAGAAGAAGAAGAGGAGAAGGAGGAGGAGGAGGAGGAGGAGGAGGAGGAAGGGAAAAACAGGTATGACAAAGGAAGAAAAGAACTTACGTAAGAAATAAAAATGACATCAGCGACCAACTTGCTGATTCACTGAAGTTAAGGGTAGTAGTAGTAGTAGTAGTAGTGGTAGTAATAGTAGTTGTAGTAGTAGTAGTAGTAGTAGTAGTAGTAGTAGTAGTAGTAATAGTAGTAGTAATAGTTGTAGTAATAGTAGTAGTAATAGTAATAGTAGTAGTGGTAGTAATAGTAGTAGTAGTAGTAGTAGTAGTAGTAGTAGTAATAGTAATAGTAGTAGTAGTAGTGGTAGTAGTAGTAGTAATAGTAGAAGTAGTAGTAGTAGTAGTAGTAGTAGTAGTAGTAGTAGTAGTAGTAGTAGTAGTAGTAGTAGTGGTAGCAGAAGTAGTCTCTCTCTCTCTCTCTCTCTCTCTCTCTCTCTCTCTCTCTCCCCTCCATCCTACCCCAAGCTTTTCTCTACTACTTCCTCCTCCTCCTCCTCCTCCTCCTCTTCTTCTTCTTCTTCTTCTTCCTCCATTTCGCTTCCTTCCTTCCTTCCCTCTTATCCGTTCTTTCTTTCTTCCTTCCTTACTCTTTCCTTCTTTCTACTTTTCAACCTTTCTTCCTTTCCTTTATTCCTTCCTCCTTTTCTCCTTCTCTCTCATTTTCATATTTCTTATTTTATTCGTTTCTTTAATACGTCTTTTTTTCCTTCCTATCTTCCTTCTTCATTCCTCTTTCCTTCCTTCCTTCCTTCCTTATTTCCTCCTTTCTTTCCCTCTCTCTATCTTTCCTTCCTTCCTTCCTTCCTTGTTTCCTCCTTTATTTCCCTCTCTCTATCTCTCCTTCCTTCCTTCCTTATTTCCTCCTTTCTTTCCCTCTCTCTTTCTTTCCTTCCTTCCTTCCTTCCTTATTTCCTCCTTTATTTCCCTCTCTCTATCTCTCCTTCCTTCCTTCCTCATTTCCTCCTTTCTTTCCCTCTCTCTATCTTTCCTTCCTTCCTTCCTTCCTCCCTCATTTCCTCCTTTCTTTCCCTCTCTCTATCTCTCCTTCCTTCCTTTTCCCTCCCTGTTTTATCCCTTCCTTCCTTCCCTTCCTTCCTCACTTCCCTCTTTCCTCCCTTCTCTTCCTACTTCCTTCCGCCGATTCAGGAAGAGAAATTTGAGCTCTTCCTATACGAAAAAAAAAAAAAAGAATCAAGTCAAACAGGAAGACTCTCTCTCTCTCTCTCTCTCTCTCTCTCTCTCTCTCTCTCTCTCTCTCTCTCTCTCTCTCTCTCTCTCTCTCTCTCTCTCTCTTAAATAACCAACGACTAATTATTGTAACGAGTTAATGAGGAGGAGGAGGAAGAGGAGGAGGAGGAGGAGGAGGAGGAGGAGGAGTAGGAGGAGGAGGAGGAGGTTTAATTACACTCCTTTGGCAGGTGAGAAGTTATGACCAGGAGAGAGAGAGAGAGAGAGAGAGAGAGAGAGAGAATAGTAAAACTGTCTTCATCTCTCTCTCTCTCTCTCTCTCTCTCTCTCTCTCTCTCTCTCTCATCTATCATCTATTAAACAAACTCAATTACAAGACAGCCTAACAATCTACCAATCTATCTATCTATCTATCTATCTCTAATGCCATCTCTCTATCTCTATATATCTCTACCTCTCTATCTGTCTATCTATCTATCTATCTATCTATCTTCAGTCTTTCTCAATAACTGTGCACCCCCAATTCGTGACCTTCTCTCTTTGAGCTCTTGGGAAACAGTGTCGTTCTTGCGCTGCGGTAAGGACATCAAAGTCAGTCTCTCTCTCTCTCTCTCTCTCTCTCTCTCTCTCTCTCTCTCTCTCTCTCTCTCTCTCTCTCTCTCTCTCGCTTACGACATCGAACTCGCCTGGAAAAAAGGAAAGAAAATTGAAGCAGTAAAAAACGCTGACCTTCGCTTCTGTGTGTCAAGAATGGTAGCATTTTCAGCGTCCCAGACTGAATGAAATATACATGTCACGGGAGATAATGTTTTTAGTTTTTTTTAATGGTTTGTTTATGAGTCGAATTGCGTTTTTTTCCCTTCTCTTAGCCTCACTCAGTAATGGATGTCCCGTCAGCTTCTTATTGTTAATTGTTCACATCGAGGGAAAATTATTTGGCTTTGTATTGTTAATGTTGTTGGCTTGTTTTCTATTCAATTCACATTTTTCCTTAACGTAGTTCATAACAACGGTGAGTCTGGGCAGGAAGTCTTACGGCGGACTGGCCAGGCCCACGGTGTTATGGGCTCGCTCAGCACGAGTATACGGAGTTGTTGATACCTGGGCAGAAGAATAAAGATCCGGATCTTCAATTCCCTTGTGCTCCCTGTCTTACTCTACGGCTGTGAGACATGGACACTAAATGGGGACTTGGAGTGGCAGATTGATGCCTTTGGTAATAAGTGTCTACGCAGAATCATGGGATATCGCTGGAATGACTTTGTGTCAAACCGGCGACTACTCCGTGAGACTGACTCGACATATATTACCTGCTTAGTCCGTCAACGCCAACTCTGGCTGTACGGGCACGTGGCACGCTGCCCTGGAGCCGACCCTGCTCATCGGGCTGTCTCGAGACAATTTTGAGTGGATGAGGCCAAGGGGACGCCCACGGAGTTCGTGGCTTGAGCACTCGGGATGGGAAGGGGGCCTGCATGGAGACTCGCCCGGAGGTACGCAGGACTTGGCGTCGTAGGGTGGGCAAGGCGACGCGCTTCCGGGCGTATGCCCCCAGTGATTGACTGATTGATTTACCTTAACTCCAGTTCAGTACAAACATGTCTTGCCGCACGTTACTATAAAAAAATACCATCTCTCTCTGTCTTTGCGGTGCCACTGAAACAACAACACGGAAAGTTGTCATCCACGCTGACTCGTGCCGGAATCACTTATTTCGTTTTTGTTTTTTTTACGGTAAAGGAAAGACTTCAAATGAAAAGAAAAAGAAAAACAAAAACAAAAAAAGCTCGCCGGGCGCTGCTCCTGCAAAAGCAAACGGGAGGAGGTAAAACAAGGAAAAAACAAGGACAAAACGAGGACGCTACTGGTATTTCCCCGGCCTCTGCTCAGCGCCGAGTCCAGTAACTCCAATACAAGCATAAAAAAAACACACACACGGTAAATTATCACACACGGACACTCGCTCGTTACGTAACTCTTGGCTAACGTCATCAAGAGAACTTTAATATTGCCTTCACTGCTTTACATCAACACCAAACGTCATCAAGAGAACTTTAATATTGCCTTCACTGCTTTACATCAACACCAAACGTCATCAAGAGAACTTTAATATTGCCTTCACTGCTTTACATCAACACCAAAGTCCGTTTCTATCTCTATATATATATCTCTACCTTTCTATCTATCTATCTATCTTATTAAAACCTAAACAAAAACCACTAAGATCACCATACATGAGCATTTTACACGGCAGAATATCTCACCAAACAATAACTAGACGATAGCAAATGTCTTACGAACGGTCGGAACGGTATGTAAAAATAGAAAGCTGGGTTACCTCTATGCTGTCCAACTTCACAATGCAAGAGTTAACCAGTATCTTCAACATGCCTAAGCTGCTGTCCAACTTCACAATGCAAGAGTTAACCAGTATTTTCAACACGCCTAAGCTGCTGTCCAACTTCACAATGCAAGAGTTAACCAGTATTTTCAACACGCCTAAGCTGCTGTCCAACTTCACAATGCAAGAGTTAACCGGTATTTTCAACACGCCTAAGCTGCTGTCCAACTTCACAATGCAAGAGTTAACCAGTATTTTCAACACGCCTAAGCTGCTGTCCAACTTCACAATGCAAGAGTTAACCAGTATTTTCAACATGCCTAAACTCCTGTCCAACTTCACAATGCAAGAGTTAACCAGTATCTTCACTCTCTCACCCTCATCATATCCACTTGGAAACTTCTATTTTATACCCTTCCTTCCTTAGCCAGCATCTTCAACTTTTCACTATGCTGTCCCTCCTCCCAATGCAAGAGTTAACCAGTATCTTCACTCTCTCACCCTGATCATATCCACTTGGAAACTTCTATTTGATACCTTTCCTTCGTCTGTACTTTATCTTTCTCATTAGTATAGGGTCAAAAGTAGAAGGCTAGGCTATGTAACCTCTAATATCTATAAAACGGGCTTCTGGTATTTCCTTCACATATCGTCAACGTGTAGTCCGGTGTTAAAAGAATATAAAAAGCGAAAACAATCAGCATAATTCTGTCTAGGTTTTGTGTTACCAAGAAAATCACAACTTCCTTAACTATCGAAACGCCGCAAAAAGTTCAGCTATTTCAACCTTGGCCTTTTCCGGCGGGCAAGGTAGGTGGGTCTCTCTCTCTCTCTCTCTCTCTCTCTCTCTCTCTCTCTCTCTCTCTCTACTTCCTTCCTTCTTATTCTTTGTTTTTCTTTCATTTTTTTCTTTTTTTCTTATATTCCTTTCTTTTGCATCATCATCATCTCTCTCTCTCTCTCTCTCTCTACTTCCTTCCTTCTTATTCTTTGATTTTCTTTCATTTTCTTCGTTTTCTTCTCATTTTCCTTTCTTTTGCATCCTATTTCTCTCTCTCTCTCTCTCTCTCTCTCTCTCTCTCTCTCTCTCTCTCTCAGTCAGTCAGTCAGTCAGTCAGTCAGTCAGCCATTCAGTCAGTCAACCAGTCAGTCAGTCAGCCATTCAGTCAGTCAACCAGTCAGTCAGTCAGCCATTCAGTCAGTCAACCAGTCAGTCAGTCAGCCATTCAGTCAGTCAACCAGTCAGTCAGTCGGTCATTCAGTCAGTCAACCAGTCAGTCAGTCGGTCATTCAGTCAGTCAACCAGTCAGTCAGTCGGTCATTCAGTCAGTCAACCAGTCAGTCAGTCAGCCACTCAGTCAGTCAACCAGTCAGTCAGTCAGCCACTCAGTCAGTCAACCAGTCAGTCAGTCAGCCATTCAGTCAGTCAACCAGTCAGTCAGTCAGTCAGTCAGCCATTCAGTCAGTCAACCAGTCAGTCAACCAGTCAGTCAGTCAGTCAGTCAGCCATTCAGTCAGTCAACCAGTCAGTCAGTCAAGTCACACGACATTCATTTTTCTCACTAACTTAAGGGAATCACGTTTTATTAGCTAACGATTATTCTCTATTTGTGTCCAGCATCTTAAGACATATTAAGATGAATTCTGACACCATTTGCCCAGGTGAGAGAGAGAGGGGAAGGGAGGGAAGGAAGGAAGGAAAAAATGGAGGGAGGAAGGAAGGAAGGAAGAGAAGGAGGAAAGGAAGGAAGGAAGGAAGAAGGGAAGGAGGGAAGGAAGGAAGGGAAGGAAGGAAGGGAAGGAAGGAAGGTAAGGTAAGGCAAGGTAAGAAAGTAAAGTAAAGAAGGAAGGGAAGGGGAGGGAAGGGAAGGGAAGAAAACGTAAGGTAAGGTAAGGTAAGGTAAGGTAAGGTAAGGTAAGGGGAGGGGAGGGAGTGGGTCATGGGGAAGGTGAGGAGGGGTGCCAACTATGACCTTTTAGTGTAGTGGTTTCACCTGCACCCTCCTCCTCCTCCTCCTCCTCCTCCTCCTTCCTCCCCGTTTACTTCACTTCCCACTTGCGACATCCCCTTTACTCCTCTCCCCACCCCCCTTTTTATCTCTCTCTCTCTCTCTCTCTCTCTCTCTCTCTCTCTCTCTCTCTCTCTCTCTCGCTCGCTCTCTCTCTCTCTCTCTCTCCTTCCTCCTATTCTTCCTTCTTCCTTACTCTAATTTATCTTCTTTTTTTTCTTTTTCCTTCATTTTCCCTTCTCTCTGTCTCTCTCTTCCTTCCTTCCACTGCTCTCATCTCCCCTCCTCCTCCTCCTCCTTCTTTAACCTAGACACGTGTATATCAACTAGGCATCGTGTGTGTGTGTGTGTGTGTGTGTGTGTGTGTGTGTGTGTGTGTGTGTGTGTGTGTGTTCTCAGAAAATGGACAAATTCGGAATTTTGATATTTATATTTTTTTCCTTTCTCTCTCTCTCTCTCACACACACACACACACACACACACACACACACACACACACACACACACACACACACACACACACGAAAATTTGATGGCACGTTTTTTTTCTGCTTTTTAACCCACAATGAGAGAGAGAGAGAGAGAGAGAGAGAGAGAGAGAGAGAGAGAGAGAGAGAGAGAGAGAGAACTCTCTCTCTCTCTCTCTCTCTCCTGTGGGTTTGGTTCGAGGTCGTCTGCCTACTACTGGACCAAGGTCGAGCCCCCGTCCCCGCCGCAGACACGCCTTGAGAGAATCTGATCCTCCTCCTCCTCCTCCTCCTCCTCCTTGGTCAGCTCCGTGGTGTAGGCTCAGTTAGATCTGGTATCAGTGCTCCCGTAGACTCGTGGCACTGGTAATACATGATATATACACTGACCCTCCCATCCGCCCTTCCTTCCTGTCTTCCTTTCTTAACCCCAAGTCACTGGTTAATCTTTCCTTCCTTCCTCAACCCTACATACTGACCCACTCTCTTCAATCCTTTCCTTCCTTCCTTCATTCAATCCTTTCCTTTTTTCCTTCCTTCCTTCCTTCCTTAGCCCCAAGTCACTGGTTAATCTTTCCTTCCTTCCTCAACCCTACATACTGACCCACTCTCTTCAATCCTTTCCTTCCTTCCTTCATTCAATCCTTTCTTTTTTTCCTTCCATCCTTCCTTCCTTAACCCCAAGTCACTGGTTAATCTTTCCTTCCTTCCTCAACCCTACATACTGACCCACTCTCTTCAATCCTTTTCTTCCTTCCTTCATTCAATCCGTTCTTTTTTTCCTTCCTTCTTTCCTTCCTTAACCCCAACTCACTGGTTAATCTTTCCTTCCTTCCTCAACCCTACATACTGACCCACTCTCTTCAATCCTTTCCTTCCTTCCTTCATTCAATCCTTTCTTTTTTTCCTTCCTTCCTTCCTGTCTTCCTTCTTTAACCCCAAGTCACTGGTTAATCCTTCCTTCCTTCCTCAACCCTACATACTGACCCACTCTCTTCAATCCTTTTCTTCCTTCCTTCATTCAATCCGTTCTTTTTTTCCTTCCTTCCTTCCTTCCTTTACCCCAACTCACTGGTTAATCCTTCCTTCCTTCCTCAACCCTACATACTGACCCACTCTCTTCAATCCTTTCCTTCCTTTCTTCATTCAATCCTTTCTTTTTTCCTTCCTTCCTTCCTTCCTTAACCCCAAGTCACTGATTAATCCTTCCTTCCTTCCTCCAATTTCCCTCCTCAATCCTACCTACTGACCCTTTTCAATCCTTTCCTTCCTTCCTTCAAGCCTTTCCTTCTTTCCTTCCTTAACCCCGAGTCAGTGGTTAATCCCCCCTTCCTTCCTCCAATTTCCCTCCAACTGACCCTCTCCAATCCTTTCGTCATTTCTCCTTCAATCCCTAATGCCTCTGACTCGTATCCTGTTTTTCCTTCCTTCTTTCCTTCCTTCCTTACTTAATCCCAAGTCACTGGTTAGCTCTTCCTTTCTTTCTTTTAACGTCCCTTCCTTCTGTTCTTTTATTTTTCCTCCCTCAATCCCTAGTGACTCAGACTCCTATCCTGTCTTTCCTTCCTTCCTTCACTCCCACCTACTGATCCTTCCTTCTGTCCTATTCTCTTTCCTTCCTCAATCCCAAATGGCAGTTCCTTCCTTCCTTCCTTCTCTTCCATCTTCATTCCCTCCCACTCACACTACCTCTCCTATGTTCTTATGTTCTTTAATACACACGTACGGCAGATAGTGGACAGCCTCAATCACACCGTCGTCACAATGAAGCCAGAAAACCCATAAACGTTGCATGAACAGATTCCAGAAAGCAAAGACAGAAACGTTTGGTGTGTACTAGCCTATACCAAGGCCACTAGTATCCCAGCGCCATAATATCAATAACCCAGTAACGTAACTCCGTACTAAGCAGCGCCAACACGTGTTAACCAGCTCAGAGGGTGACGTCACTTAGTTGGCAGCACAAGGAAGGGGTCAGGAAGTAAGGTGGTGTTGGCAAGAGTGACATGTGAGAGTGTTAGGCACAGCACGTCAGAAAATCGTGGCTGGCATGCGTGGTGGTGGTGGGAATCGGGGGTTAAATGTAAAAATGCCCTCCTGACCAACACTTTTTTACACAAACTCATTCCTATGCTGTCTATCTTCCCATTGCAAGATTTAACTAGTATTTCCATCATGCCCTGCCACACAAGACTGACAGTAAAGTTTAGCATATACTGTCCAACTTTCTAGTGCACGAGTTAACCAGTATTTTCAGCATGCCTAAGATGTTGTCCAACTATATTCAATTCAGTATATTCAACATGGTTTCCCGCACAAGACTTTTAACTCAAGCTAATCTTAATGATATCCAACTTTTCAATGCAAGAGTTAGCCAGTATCTTTTCACTACCCTGTCCAACTTCCCAATGCAAAAGTTAGCCAGTATCTTCAATTTTTCACTACCCTGTCCAACTTCTCAATGCAAGAGTTAGCCAGTATCTTCAACTTTTCATTACCATGTCCAACCTCCCAATGCAAGAGTTAGCCAGAATCTTCAACTTTTCATTACCCTGTCCAACCTCCCAATGCAAGAGTTAGCCAGAATCTTCAACTTTTCATTACCCTGTCCAACCTCCCAATGCAAGAGTTAGCAAGTATCTTCAACTTTTAATTACGCTGTCCAACTTCCCAATGCAAGAGGTAGCCAGTATCTTCAACTTTTAATTACGCTGTCCAACTTCCCAATGCAAGAGGTAGCCAGTATCTTCAACTTTTCATTACGCTGTCCAACTTCCGAATGCATGAGGTAGCCAGTATCTTCAACTTTTAATTACGCTGTCCAACTTCCCAATGCAAGAGGTAGCCAGTATCTTCAACTTTTCATTACGCTGTCCAACTTCCCAGTGCAAGAGGTAGCCAGTATCTTCAACTTTTCATTACGCTGTCCAACTTCCCAGTGCAAGAGTTAGCCAGTATCTTCAACTTTTCATTACGCTGTCCAACTTCCCAATGCAAGAGTTAGCCAGTATCTTCAACTTTTCATTACGCTGTCCAACTTCCCAATGCAAGAGTTAGCAAGTATCTTCAACTTTTCATTACGCTGTCCAACCTCCCAATGCAAGAGTTAGCAAGTATCTTCAACTTTTCATTACGCTGTCCAACTTCCCAATGCAAGAGTTAGCCAGTATCCTCAACTTTTCATTACGCTGTCCAACTTCCCAATGCAAGAGTTAGCAAGTATCCTCAACTTTTCATTACGCTGTCCAACCTCCCAATGCAAGAGTTAGCAAGTATCCTCAACTTTTCATTACGCTGTCCAACCTCCCAATGCAAGAGTTAGCAAGTATCGTCAACCGGGCATTAACCAGTTTTTTTTATTTATTTTTTTACAGCAAAGGAGAGTGGGAACCGGGCATTAACCAGTATCTTTTTTTTTCTCTTTTTTTACAGCAAAGGAGACAGTTCAAGGGCGTAAAGAAATATATAAAAAAAACCCCGCTACTTAATGCTACTTCACTCTTTGAACATGATCGTATTCACTTGAAACTTCACTTTAACGCCCTTCCTTCCTTTGCCTGTACTTTACCTTTGTCATGAGTCCATCGCTGCGTCACTGTACAACACCTAAACAACTAAATTTGTCCAGTACCTAAACTTCTATCGCTGCGTCACTATACAACACCTAAACAACTAAATTTGTCCAGTACCTAAACTTCATCTTAACGCCCTTCCTTCCTTCGCCTGTACTATCTTTGTCCTGAGTCTATCGCTGCGTCACTGTACAACACCTAAACAACTAAATTTGTCCAGTACCTAAACTAACAGTCTCGTAATAATAAAAAATAATAATAAACGGAATATTTAAACAGAGCATAAGCGACAATCAACAGGAAATTAGGTCATATTAATAAGATGCAAAAAGAAGAAAAAGAAATTATATTCGTTTGATTGAAGGAAAAAAATGATAGAAGTAAAATAAATAAAGAGTAAAATAAATACGAGAAAAATAAAGTCAAAAATATAAGTAAAATAAATAAAAATAAAATAAGAGTAAAATACACAAAGAACGGCGTAAGAATAACAAATAAATGATGATAAAAAAGAAGTCGTAATAATAATAATAATAATAATAATAATAATAATAATAAAATAAAGAGAATCAATAAAGAAAATACGCTAATAAATAAACAAACAAAAGACTAACGCAGAGGGACGATAATAGCCATAACAACCTTACCCCGTTTTCTTTGTTACTGTATTTTAGGGGAAGCTTGAATAATTCCATCACCCTGACTGACTGCATTGTATATAGAGATTAAGTAACACCCACCTCTCTCTCTCTCTCTCTCTCTCTCTCTCTCTCTCTCTCTCTCTCTCTCTCTCTCTCTCTCTCTCTCTCTCTCTCTCATAACCAGCAATGTATGTAGTTTATTAGTTCAGAAGGGAGGGAGGGAGAAAGGGAGAGAGGAGGAGGAG